>NC_042493.1:119516337-119521203 GCF_005508785.2 Acyrthosiphon pisum
ACGCGATTGGGTACCATAGGTAATGTAGTCCCCCCAATAAGTTAAGTATTGTTTTTGCTTTTTGTCTACCTTGTCTTGAATTTGCTTTCGTCTTATAATTTGATAACCACAGATATAACACCAGATGGTAACATAATATATTGACAATATAGCTGACAATATAGCTGACAATATATGTAGGTATACCAGTGGTCCGTAACCGGTGTGATACACTATTGTATCGTTTATTACCACGAAGTGTGTCCCTAAGCAAATTGTTTATTTATATTATTATTATATTATGTTCAAAACATTATGACATTATTGTGGTGTTATGACGTGGTGTTAAAAACCACAGATTGAAAACAATTGTGAGAATACCTAGTCTCATCCTTAATTTACATAGTATAAGCTTATAAAATTGTCACCTACCTATTATTTCAGAAATCTATTAATATTTTTTAAAGATTTTATTAATATTTTTATGGATCTAAATTCGGGTGTTGTGGTAAAAAAGGTTGAAAAGCATTGCCCTATATAATATATACATGTATGTGTAATGTGTATTATACTACTATTATAAGCCGAGTAATTTATTGAATTCATAAATTTGTTATCAACCTATGTTTAGTGTGACCATAATTATTCCTGTCCTAAAATTTAAAAACTACCAATACTAACTCGATACAATTATGCAACACTTACTATTTAATTACTACGCTAATTAATTTTACTTTAATGTAAATTAATATTTTAAAATCATAAAATAAGATTACATAGGTACACAAAGTTTAAAAATATATTATTATATATGTATAAGTAGGAATTTGTGTTTAGTATAATATTATTAATTTACGATTGAATAATAATAGTGGACACTGATCACTAGTTACTACCTTAGTGGTCTAAATACCTATAATTTTACATAAAAAATGTATTTATTTACATAAAAATATAAGTATTAAGTTTTTGTGAATGCGTGATAAAAGCGTGACCATATTTAGTAAAGGGTGACGCAGACAAGGGTATGCCCAGGAGTTGTCAATGGGGGATGTTTGTTATTAGTAATATTCAGGAATGAAATTTTATAGGACTTTATGCAAAGTAAAATTTTTAATTTCAGTTGTCTGAATTATGAAACAAATTTGAAAGCATTTTATAAGAAATATAATGAAAATGCTATAAAATCCCAACCCTAGTCGGTAAGACATTTAAGTTTTAAATTAATTTGTTGTGCCAGTACCAAAGACATATTATATAAGGGGACTTATGGGAAAATGGGAGGAGCATAACCTCTAACCCCCTTCCCCATCTGGGTATTACACTAGACGCAGATTCTAAAACCCGAGACGTCTCCTATATTTATAAGATCAAGATGTATAGGTAGGTTTTTTAAATTATTTTATTTATTGTAATTGGACAATTAATAAATATATTAGCATATTTGGCATTTATTTTTTAACATAAATAATAACAGTTAATTATATAAAAATAGATAGTAATATACTATAGTATAAGCTTCTAAATAATCACGGTTTTTAAATGTTATTTTAGTTTATGGTTATTGCAGAAAATTATAGTCTATACATGGTTATATCTAATTTTATCATAATTTTATAATTACAAAATTAAAAATTATAATTTCGTAATTTTTATATACTATTGAACATGATTGTTACTTAAATTGCATTACATTAATTGTGTCAACTATAAAATATAATATTTGTGACTTTTTGGTGGGTACAAAATGAAACTCTTGCTCTGAAAAATTATCGTGGGTGCGAGTTCATTCTCATGCCACCCCCAATAAAAATTAATGCCACTACTGTATAATATATAAGCCATGTAACAGTCTACAGAGACGGTAGGTATTGTACATTTATAATTTTCATTTTTATGTTGTCGATAAAGTGTTTTATAGAATCACAACATCGATATAGATTTTTAATTAATATGTACATACATTCTACAGTATGGGTCACTATGTTATCGATCTCTAATCGATATTATTCGGTACGCTATTATCAAGTTGCAGAATTTATATACAGACGAGATGAAGAAAGTTCTGGCTCCTGTAGATTATGACGAACATAAGGTTAGAAAAACCATTATTGTACCGTTATCGCACAGCGCCACTACATAATATGTTCATTTCGTTTTCAATAGTTTCATTATTAATTATTATCTTATGAGTACATGGATTCATTATTATGCTCTAAGAATTGTATTTTTATGATTATGATTCCAATTCAAATTTTAGCTAATGGAATCAAAATTGGATGAATTCTAAACTTCTAATAGTCCCATAGCGACAAATCTTTTCAACTCATTGTTTTTCGTTTAGGTACTACTAGCGCATTTAGAATAATATTACATAGGAAGACTTTTCAGTGATTCCAAAAATATATTAATTATATTATATTATTATAAAAGTCCCATAAAATTAGATACTTTTAAAATGTTGGTTGTCAATGTAATTAATAGATTTTAATAATTTATGTGATTTAATAAAAATTTTCCCTAGTAGGTATTATAGGTTACTGACTGTCGTAGGTAATTGTATGAAATAATTTTTAATTAATATAAGCAATTAATTTTTTTTAAGGATTACTCCGATACATTATAACACTAAATATTATTATAACGATAATATGCTCCTTATTGAATATTCCCAGTAGCATATAAATTAGGTGGAACCATGATTTTTTCTGTGTAGGAGGGTCCAATCAAGAAATATATTTATATTAGATATATTTTGAATCATAAGATGCGTTTAGTTATTAAAATATAATATTATATAGGTAGATATTAGTTCTTACGTCTTAGTATTATTTATGTATTAACATTGAGTATACATTGTAAAAATGTTTATACCTATTTAATTACAAATAAATATATTGATATTATTGATATTATAATTTCAGATTTCAGAAACCGGTATAAACCGTTTTAAAACCAAAACCGAAACCGTAATCAAAAACGAAGCAGAAAAAAATTGGATACCGGGATTAAAGTCGAAACCGAAACCGGAAAAAATTGGAAACCGGTATTAAATTCAAAACCAATATCTGAAAAAATTGGAAACCGTTATTTTTTTTTTATTAATTTACGTGTTTTTAAATACGTAAATTCCATTAATACGCATAATTAATGCTCTTAATAAAATTGAGATCATAATTAAAATGTTGATAACCATTTCATTATTTGCAAAATTATTAGTTGCTATATTAATAGTAACGATATAAATTATAGTTATTAACAAATACTATATATGACAATACGGGACAAACAATGATAATTGTATAGACGACACAGCCCCTTGAAAATACTTTAGAAACCAGTATACAAAAACGAAACCGAAATTTCTTAATACGGTATTGCTTAGTTGAAACCGAAATAGTAAAATTTCAAAACTGGTATATAAATTCGAAACAGAAACCGAAATTTCCTAATACCAGTGTTGAAAAATTGAAACCGAAATCGAAAAAGGTGGGTAAGTGGATTTCGCTCTGCTGTAAAGTAGGTTACAAGTGGGTCAATGTATAATGGATGGTATTAAATTTGAATTCAATGATATAATATCATTGTATAAGAAAAACGATTCTGAGCGGAGACGGTATGTTAGTCTAGGTATAAGACATAATATTATATTAGGTACCTATAATAAATTCCAAATTAATCATATCATAATATTTATTAGGTACTTATAACGCGTTATACATCAACAAAAAACCGTGGTACTATCATAGATATATAATAGTATACTTTAGAAGTTTCAAGTACCCACGAATAATATTATACAATCACAACAAAATAACTAAAATAGTTATCCTAGGTTTTTAATATGTAATTTCGTCCAAATTTGTACTTAAAATGACTATAAAAATAAACTGCGTAAATGTATTTTTTAGATTTTTTGGTAACAGTATTAATTACTTACGTGGAATCTTGTTTTAAATTTTCAATTCTTAGATACAAAAATTGAACATTTTATAAATTTTTAACTACAAAATAATTTTTCAAATTAAAATTTGATAAATTTTGTCCAAATTTGATCTTTAAATGCTTATAAAAAAAATTTGTGCCTATGTATTTTTAATATTTTTCAACTGATATTGTAACAATATATCAGGAGCTTTGTATTAAATTTATACACTTTTTGGCCCAACAGATAAAACTTTATTGATATTTATAGAAAAAAAAAACTAAAAAAATTGAAAACTTACAATGTCCGTAAACAGCTCAAAAAGAGTCAAATTATTTTAAAAATTTTATCGTATATATAAAATGCTAATATAAACATTCAGTGAAATTTTCAAGTTTCTACAGTCACTCGTTTTTTAATTACAACAAAATAAGAAAATCGTTACGTAAGAAATCGAGTGAATATCAAATGTTGTAAAAATATGAATTTCAAACGCCCATAAAAATTTAATTTGAGTTTCTTATAGACATTTTTTTTTTTGGTAAAGGTAGATTATCCTATAAGGAATCTTGTATTATATTTTGAAATCTTAGATTTAAAAAGAAAAATTTTTATGAATTTATAACTCGAAATAATTTGCAAATTTTCGTGATTTTTCCATATTTTGTCATTTTTTGAACTTTAAATGCTTAAAAAAAAAAACTGTGACTAACGATTTTTAATATTTTTCATCTGCCTTTGAAACAATATACTAGGAGCCTTCTATTAAATTTTCAAGCTTTTTTATCCAACAAATAAAATTTTATTGATATTTTTAGAAAAAAAACTAAAAAAAAATGGAAAATAAAAACGTCCGTAAAGAGCTCAAAATACATCAAAATATTTTGTAATGTTATGGTGTATAGAAGATGCTAAGATAAACATTCAGTCAAAATTTCATGTATCTACGGTAATTTTTTTAA
>NC_042493.1:119521253-119532281 GCF_005508785.2 Acyrthosiphon pisum
TTTTTTTAATTATTTTATTTATTGTAATTGGACAATTAATAAATATATTAGCATATTTGGCATTTATTTTTTAACATAAATAATAACAGTAATTATATAAAAATAGATAGTAATATACTATAGTATAAGCTATTAAATAATTATTGTTTTTAAATGTTATTTTAGTTGATGGTTATTGCAGAAAATTATAGTCTATACATGGTTATATCTAATTTTATCATAATTTTAAAAATAATTTTATAATTACAAAATTAAAAATTATAATGTCGTACTTTTTATAAACTATTGAAGTGGTCTATGATTGATCATGATTGTTACTTAAATTGCATTATATTAATTGTGTCAACTATAAAATATAATATTTGTGACTTTTTGGTGGGTACAAAATGAAACTCTTGCTCTGAAAAATTATCGTGGGTGCGAGTTCACTCTCATGCCGCCCCCAAATAAAAATTAATGCCACTACTGTATAATATATAAGCAATGTAACAGTCTACAGAGACGGTAGGTATTGTACATTTATAATTTTCGTTTTTATGTTGTCGATAAAGTGTTTTATAGAATCACAACATCGATATAAATTTTTAATTAATATGTACATACATTGTACAGTATGGGTCACTATGTTATCGATCTCTTATCGATATTATTCGGTACGCTATTATCAAGTTGCAGAATTTATATACAGACGAGATGAAGAAAGTTCTGGCTCCTGTAGATTATGACGAACATAAGGTTAGAAAAACCATTATTGTACCGTTATCGCACAGCGCCACTACATAATATGTTCATTTCGTTTTCAATAGTTACATTATTAATTATTATCTTATTAGCACATGGATTCATTATTATGCTCTAAGAATTGTATTTTTATGATTATGATTCTAATTCAAATTTTAGCTAATGGAATCAAAATTGGATGAATTTTAAACTTCTAATAGTCCCATACCGACAAATCTTTTCAACTCATTGTTTTTCGTTTAGGTACTACTAGCGCATTTAGAATAATATTACATAGGAAGACTTTTCAGTGATTCCAAAAATATATTAATTATATTATATTATTATAAAAGTCCCATCCAATTAGATACTTTTAAAATGTTGGTCGTCAATGTAATTAATAGATTTTAACAATTTATGTGATTTAATAAAAATTTTCCCTAGTAGGTATTATAGGTTACTGACTGTCGTAGGTATTTGTATGAAATAATTTTTAATTAATATAAGCAATTAATTTTTTTTAAGGATTACTCCGATACATTATAACACTAAATATTATTATAACGATAATATGCTCCTTATTGAATATTCCCAGTAGCATATAAATTAGGTGGAACCATGACTTTTTCTGTGTAGGGGGGTCCAATCAAGAAATGTATTTCTATTAGATATATTTTGAATCATAAGATGCGTTTAGTTATTAAAATATAATATTATATAGGTAGATATTAGTTCTTACTTAGTATTATTTATGTATTAACATTGAGTATACATTGTAAAAATGTTTATACCTATTTAATTACAAATAAATATATTGATATTATTGATATTATAATTTCAGATTTCAAATTCCGATATAAACCGTTTTAAAACCGAAACCGAAACTGTAATCAAAAACGAAACCGAAAAAAATTGGATACCGGTATTAAAGTCGAAACTGAAACCGGAAAAAATTGGAAACCGGTATTAAATTCAAAACCAATATCTAAAAAAATTGGAAACCGTTATTTTTTTTTTGTTAATTGACGTGTTTTTAAATACGTAAATTCCATTAATAGGCATAATTAATGCTCATAATAAAATTGAGATCATAATTAAAATATTGATAACCATTTCATTATTTGCAAAATTATTAGTTGCCATATTAATAGTAGTGATATAAATTATAGTTACTAACAAATAATATATATGACAATACGGGACAAACAATGATAATTGTATAGACGACACAGCCCCTTGAAAATACTTTAGAAACCCGTATACAAAAACGAAACCGAAACCGAAATTTCTTAATACGGTATTGCTAAGTTGAAACCGTAATCGTAAAATTTCAAAACCGGTATACAAATTCGAAACGGAAACCGAAATTTCCGAATACCGGTGTTGAAAAATTGAAAACGAAATCGAAAAAATTAAAAACTGGTATACAAAATCGAAACCGAAACCGAAATTATTTCAATCGGTTTCTAGCCCTGATTATAATAGAATGATATCATAAGCTGTATATTTTTTTTGTATTCACAATAATATTTTATTCTATTATACTCGATGTTCTAACATTGGTGAGTAAAATATAAACGTTAAATTTAATTTAAAATAAGTGTTCCAGTGCCAAGGGTCAACTCTTTTTGTTAAGCTACTGATACACGACGACTATCAGTGAATGTAATCTTTAAACTACTATACAGTTCTGACATAAGTACAAAAACAGTTATATGGGTAATCATTAAATATTTAATATTATAATTATTCATCCGAGTAATTTTGGTAGGTATAATATTGATTAACTACTAAATAATTTTCTAATAAACTTGTATGTAAGCATTTATACATAGTTACAATAATTTGATTTCTTTTTTAGAATAAAATAAGCAATTTGTAATTACAGTGGTAAGTAATATTATTTGTACTTTATCGGAAATTCAAGACACCAAGTCAAGAAGTAATATGTCTAATTATAATGTAATAGTTTATAATAATATATAATATGTACAGCGCTTCAGTAAAACAATAAAATATTGGCCGATGAGCTATTTGATTATTTGAAATATTCTTTAGGACTCTAATTTTTTAATTTGCTGTTGACAAAACATAATTATTTTGTTCTATAATAATTGTAATTTAAACTTTCAGATAATACTTATATAAAAACGTATTTAAAGGAGGCGTTAAATTAATTAAAATTTTAAGCGGTGTATTTTGCATTGTATTTCATAAGCTTTCGATGGTGGTTATTTTTATACTGCATTTGGGAATTATTATTTATTAATATTAACACTGTTAGCTACTCATTGATATTATATTATTATTTAAAACTACCAATCATTATCTCTTTTGGATCGTACGTGAATAACTGTCCACGTTTTAAATTTTATACAAAATATATACAATTGACAGCACTTTTCCTTAAACAGCCACAAACACAATGGGTTGAATTATTTCAAAGGCAATATTTGATTTTTTAGACATACCTACAAATAAAAAAGTCAATAATTTCAAATCATTTGAGATACGACTGCGCTAAAAAAACTTAACACATCTAATACCACCCACGAACAATTATTGAACCTATGATTTCTTGATAACAATTATAATATTATCATGATGCACACACGTCGCGTTGAAGGTATATTATGGTATACTTACTGGCAAACTGCAGCAATAGCATGACGTGGAACCCAACGATGGTGGAAATCAGGTGCGTGAACCCGGCGTGTTTATGCCTGGGAAGCACTTCTAAGAACACCACGAACGCCAGCGATGCTGCTCCCAGTGCCTGTGAGGTGGCGTGCAAGATGCCGGGCGATGGCAGCTTATTGGCCGCGTTGTTGTCGCAGCACTGCGATAGGGCCATGCCGATCGCGACTCCGACGGGCGTGACAGTGGCGAAGACAGCGGAGCACACAACTATTGCAGAATTCCGAGCTCCTGACCAGGCCAGTTCCATGCCCAGGCAGAAGGCGATTATCAGTTTAGTCCCGGATGCGGTGGCGTACGTGTACCACAGGGCGTCGTCGGGGCCCGCGGTTTCCAAGCCGAACGACAGGCCTACGAACGCCTCTTGGAATGACAGAGCAACCACGGCGAAGAGGACGCGGAACGACTTCGGGGGTGGCTGGGAGTCGGGAGTTGCGGCAGTACTAGTTCCGCGTCCGGGGCCGCGCGACAAGTTAACGTATTCGTCGACGATGAAGACAGCAAAGAGGGCCGCGCAGAATATTAGGTCACCTAAGTGGTCGGAGCCTGGCAGCCGGCCGTCCGCCTGGAGGATTCGCACTGTACGCCGGACATCGGGCTGCATACGTACGAGGGCGGTGAACATAAGCACGCCTCCGCCGAAGCACAAAAGCAGCGACGCGACCGTCGGTTTCCGCGATATTCGTACCCTGGACGCACGCCATGTGTGTGCAAACTTTATAGGTGATAGGCCAGTGGCAAAGGAGCACAGGCATAGTAGGAGCGAGATCGATGCTTTGGCCGCGGTTATGTGGGCTGTGGTACTAACTGGATTCATCGCTACGCTGTGGTCCATGGCGTGAAAGATAAGCACTGTGAAATCATCGATTATATCGGTTATGTAATATTATGATATCTTGAGGCGATCTAAGGTTACAGACTTACAACACATCTACTACGTCGACGATTTACCTCTGCAATTCGAATTAGCTCGCGGGTCCCGGAGTTAAATGCGCATGTGAACTGCGCGGTTGATTTGGTTAAAACGGTTTAGTTAGCTAAAATACCCAAATGTGCATTGGAAATAGGTACGTAAATGGAACACACTATCACCACTCAATGATGATTTCGATCGTAGATAGATTAATTCGAATTGGGGTAAATCGGTTTGGGCTGTGTATGTAGCGTATTACACCGGACGAGTTTATAGCCATGCATGCAAGGCTGGGCAAGTTAATGATTATTTTAACTCAGTTAAGTTAAGTTAACGTGTACCAATAACAAATGGTTAAAAGTTAAAAGTCAATTTAACTATAGTTAAGTTAAAATGTAATACACACTTTTTGTTGAGTTAAAAAAATGTATTTGTTTATGCAACGCTAGCGTACTTTTCCACCACAAAACTAAATTATAGAGTATAGTGTTTATACTTTATACAGTATTTTTATATAAGTTAAATTCGAATGATATACAATTTTAATTTTAAACAATTCACGGTAAATATGTTTTGACATTAAAACGAAATAGACCCAAATAACGAAATATAATTAAATTTAAAACAAAATAAATTAACTTAACTTTCTTATAAAATAAAATATTAATTCGTTATTTTCGTGTTAGTTAAAAAAGAAAATTAGTAATTTAACAGTAAAGTAAATGAAAAGCCAAAAGTAACTAGGTAGTCAAGTTAGAAAGTTAAAATAAAATTTACTTTTTAACTTACAATAACTTTTTTACTCGTTAATGCCCAGCCTTGAATTGCATGAATAATATACTTACATGTGTTATGCATACCAAATTCGCATTGTTTCATTATACGAATCAAGTTGATTAATGACAATAATTGTAAATTAGGTAATAAATTGTATGCCTATATTATATCGATATTTATACGACCAATAATTATTAATTATAATTATTAGAACCATAATATTGATACGAAATATTATATAACTATACTATAATATATATTACATAAATGTGTCAGTACTTACGTAAATATAGGATAAATATAGGGTAAATATAATATACGAATTGACGATGGGATATGTGGATACCTTGATCGACGTCGTGCCGCTCTACTGTACCTTTTGTATACTGACGGACAATGAAACGCAAAAGCGACAAGTCCAGTTGCAAAGCCGTCGTGAATAGCACTGCCGCCAAAGTGAGGGACGCGCGCACGTACTGACTTTTTCCAACACAGCTGATGACGTCACTCGCAACACTTCACTGCTCCGCGTTTGGTTTTACGCGATCTTAAATGTTGTTTAAAATTATTATTGTAATTATTATTACTATTATTACTACTATAATTATTATAATTGTTAGCTAAGAGAAGTCGATCAACTATTAAATTGACGTATTATAATATATATTATTTATATTTATGTCGCAATAAGTCACAACCACTCGGTAAACGTCTTGTCGATTTCATTAAATGGAAACTAATTTCTTCGACCGAGATAAATAATCAAATATAGTTTTTTAGTGAAATAATTAAAACTGTAATAAAGTGAATATCTTTTCACGAAATAGATAGGCGTAGGTACTAAAACTTGATATTGTGTAATTTTTTTCATCAAATCACCAACCACTTGTCGAAACAAAATTTAATATAGGTACGTTTAATACATTTTATTTATTAAATATAAACCATAATACAATAATGTCACATTAATTAATGATATGAATTAGGCACTTATTAAAAAAAATAATATTCAAAAATATTTTCACTCTGCCAATATAAAATACAATTTATGAATAAAAAAGTTTTAATATATATACCTATAAATTTCCTGATTTCAAAATCTCGATAGAATGATTATAAATCAAATTAAACGTCATTAGTTAACTTCATTTCCCTTTCAAGTGCCGGGTGGTAAACTGGAATCCCCAAAAGTGCTGTGTGGTTAAGTGGAAATCCCCTAAAGTGTCGGGCGCACATATCATTCGTATCCCCTGCACAACCAGACATTGAAATCAATACCACGGTCCTTAAAAAACATAAACTTTTAGTTACATCTTATAACTATATTATAACCTTATTGCGTTACGCATAAACATTTTTCTTTCATGAAATATTATTTTCGTAAAATAGTCGGGTTGTTGCACAGATCCTTACAATCCCTTTTCCATGATCGATGAACGCAGATGCGTGACAAAAAATAGTATTTGTGGCTCGTGCGGGAAGGTAATTTCAATTTTGTGCGAACCCGTCCAACTAAAATAGTTCACTTCCCGCCCTTGCCACACAATATACTATTTTGCAAGTTCCGCAATGAGGGACATTACAATTAAGGCAATCAATTAATTGAACCAAAGAGTAATTCAGAATGATTTATGACTAACTATTCACTATTTTATATTAAAACTTCAAATCAATTATTTTCTCCTCCAGTCTGGTCATATTTAATTGGATTAATAACGATTTATGTTGTGAATGAGGTTGACGAAGGATATTACGTTTGTAAGAATTAAAGTGAAGGAATCGATTTCGGATATCTTAAAATGCTTCGTACAGGGATGAACAGTCCAGCCTACCCATAATACTAACCTAAATTAACCAGTCCAAACGATATATCGTCGCTAATACTGCAATAGGACGTATCTCAGTTTTCATGATTTTACAGTAGAGCTATAAAACGCTACGTTTTGACCACGGTTATAGATATACGTTGTGTTATCATTTTTGTTATTTACAGTCTAACCAGTTGTCTAAGCGATTAATAGCCCAGCCTACCCATATCACTAACCTAACCAGTCCAAACGATATACGTCACCCGTGTCCGGACATTTCCTAATCGTGAAGAAACGATATTCTTTCTTTTCAAGTTCTCGGAGGTACGTGAACTAATTATTCCCTCGTGAAATAGACTATAGGTAGGAACCGTGGGTAGGTATTGGTATACAGAGTTAATAAACCAACACTGCCAGTGGCGTAGCCAGGAATTTTGTATGGGGGGGGGGGGGACTAAATATACAAATACAATATGTCTTTCATTTACACTTTTTATTTTTTTCATTAATCTTGATATAATTCCAAAGTAAACACAGTTAATTGGGGAGTCTATAGCCCCCCTTAGCCCCCCCCCCCCCTGAATACGCCACTGAACACTGATATCTAAATGACGAAACGCGATGTGTTTAACTTTTTCCTAACTTATATTAAGATTAATATATTATAAACTATAATATATTATTATATAGGTATAAATAAATTATATTTATAATAATTATAACCTAAATATATTACATTTTGACCACATCTATCTATGTACTGAAATTTAAATTAATTATTACTGTTTTGGTAACCAATGTAAGTTAAAATAGAGTCAGTTCAATGATATATTTTAAGGTTTTAAATATGGTTAATATATTATATTGACTACATAGTTGTTTGAAAACTGCTCTGTCTAAAACTTTATTTTTTATAGGTAAATAATATAAATTCTATACTTAACAATGCCCTCTTTTAAAAATAGGCAAGAAAACATGATTTCATTTCCGCCCCCCCCCCCTGGACTCAAAAAATATGAACATTTAATACAAGATTCCTTTTTAGTTGTTATAATTGCCATTTAGTGGATTTAATAAAAAAGGCGTCAACCGTAAGTTAGCAATAATGTTCTATGAGCATTTTAAATAAACATTTTGAGAAAATTCGTAAAAATTGGGGACAATTTGAAAATTATTTTGTAATTATAAATTCATCAAAATGTTAATATTCATAGGGTAGATAATAATAATACCTAACTAAAATTTGAACCACGGTATATTAGAATATACCATAATAGTATACTATAATATACCGTGATTTGAAAATTTAATCCAAAATTTATCCTGCTTAGATTTTAAAAATTGTTTACATGAACACAGTTTCATAAGAAGTTGTGCATTTTTGGCAAATTATAGAAGTTAAAATCATTTTGTTTTTACTTAATATTAGATTTAAAAATTTATTAATTTTACATTTTACATAATAAGTTATAACTTATATAACTAATAATTATAAACTAAATTATTCACTGATTATGGTAGATGACTTACGATATTCTCCAGTGACTTAGGTTGATTGTCGAGCTGTTCTTCAGCATATTATACAAAACGATTCTCACAAATCGAAACACTAATATGACCCCAGATTCCAGAAAAAACAATATAATATAGAAATTAATTATTATTGTAAAATAAATAAACAAAGTAAATTTAAAATGACGTTGTAAACCAATAATTAATAATACAATTCAATAAATTATAAATTTAAATTTAATAATTGTTATGCTTTTTTTACATAGTAAATTGAAAAGGATATTTTGCATTTTTAAGGATATAAAACCAGGGCTTGAAAGTTGAAACTGTAATTTTTTTTTCCTATTTCGATTTCGGTTCCGGTTATTGGTATTTATTTTTTCTGATTTCGTTTTTGGTTTTGAATACCGGTTTTTATATTTTTCGATTTCAATTTTAATTACCAATATTGATTTTCTTCAATTTTGTTTTCGGTTTCGGTATTGATTATGGTTTTTAACGATTGAAACTGGTATTCAAAATCGGCTTCCAATCTCGGTTTGAAGTCTTGCATTATAATTATATTATTATAATGACCAGGGCTTGAAACCGAAAATATATTTCCCGATTTTGATTTCGGTTTCGGATATCAGTATTTATTTTTTCTGATTTCGTTTTTCGTTTTGAATACCAGTTTTGAATTTTTTGCGATTTTGATTTTAAATAAAAACATCATATTTTAAAGATTTAAAGAGAATTTAATCCGAAATTTATTTATAACTTGTTGATCTTTTAAATCTAACATAAGCAAATATATTCGAAGTATAGGTATAATTACTTTTAAAATGTATGCAATTTTTGTTTGCTAGAGCTATAATCTTATATTATTTTGACATTTTATATTATATTCTATATCAATTGAAATAATTTCAAATAAAATAATCTGAAAAAATATTTAATGTTGATGTTAAAATCACAACAACAGCAACAATATGTCGAATAGAGAAGGTCGTACTATGAGAAACGTCAAATAATAATAATAGTTAGTTACCATTAAATGTATATTTCATTTTAATAATCGATTCATTTTCTACCATATAATCATTGAATTAATAACTCATGGTATTTTTTATTATTTGTTGTTTTTAAAATGTTTCAGCAAATGAATGCTCTTACAAGTAAATAACATATCTAATAATAAAGCGTATGAAAATGACATTTATGTATATAAAGAATAAAATACTATACAGTGTTTAAAAATCAGATTATGGTTATTATAGATATGCTAATATAGTATAGGGGAATAAATATAGATGATTATAATAGTAATAATGTATGTGGATAAGAAATATTTTATATTAAATATTGAAATGAATGACTATTATGGGATGTTTGTTGCGGGTTTGTTTGAAAGGACGGTAAGTAGAAAGATTTTCAGGTTTAATAAGATATTTGAATTCATCCAGAATTCTTGACATAAAATCGGAATTATTGGATGATGGTTGATCGGCTGTTATGCTGGCCAAGGTTGTATTTGATACATAACGATGTGCGGAGACTTGTAAACATAGTGATGTAGTAGGAGAAATTTAGTTTTAAAAGGGAAGAAACGGAAGTTGGGTGAAGTAATGATTGTCAACAACGATATGGCAAGAAAATACGTAGTGTAAAATAAACACGCGGGGTTGACGACCTATTTCAGTGAACGAGGGGACGCGGCTGGTAGTACCGGTTGCTGGCGTCCTTTATAGGGACGACTATTCAGTGGCCCGTTATACGACCTAATATCCCCCGACGACTCGATTTGTTTTGAGTACAGGTGTTGATTTAAGAGGGACTATAAGTAAATGTACATATGCGTGTGTGTATGTGTTTTACAATTGTGAGTTTGTATTTTCTTGAAGGGAGTATGCGTACAATCGTCCTACTACTGTATTATACCTACCTAATGTTATTCGGACAGTCTATGTTATGTATGTATATATAATTGATCACTGACCTTATGCGACGGTGTTTGTAATAATTCTCTGCATCTGATTTGTGTTTCTCCGGGGTAGTGTTCGACGGTCGGTATCATGGCGACAATATATGTATTTTGATTCGCAAGGCTTACTATATATTATGTGTGTAACGCTCCTTTCTGGAACCTCGTTGCATGTGGTAATAAGAACCCGTGTTTTAATTATTGTGATTGTGACTATTATCGTATGTTCTTGAAAGTCTCTACATTCACAGCAATCGTACACAGTCGACGGCTAACTGAATGTAATTTAAGTTATCGAGCACTTAAAATTATGCTTATATATTCTAATAAATTAATGTAATTATGTACTACTTATGATAATATTATAAACTAGGTTCTGCTCATAGAAATCCCTACACTCGCTGCAATCGTACACAGTCGACGGCAAACCGAATGTAATTCAAGTTATGGAGCACTTAAAATTATGCTTATGTATTCTAAATATATCAATGTAATTATGCAATACTTATGATAATCTTATAAACTAGGTTTTGCTCATAGGAATTCCTACACTCGCAGCAATCGTACGCAGTCGACGGCTAACCGAATGTAATTTAAGTTATGGAGCACTTAGAATTATGCTTATATATTCCGAAATA
>NC_042493.1:119532809-119541900 GCF_005508785.2 Acyrthosiphon pisum
CTGTTCCGCGAGTCGATCCCGTAGGGTCCTTATATTATAATGTGACTTTGGTGTGATCCCTTCTTCTGGTGCATCGATGTTTGCGTTTACGCATTGATGTATTTATGACTTTCTGTCTTCAGTGGTATGACAAAGGTGCCGCTGCTGGTAATTTATTGTGTTATGATGTCCCTACGTCTATATCGGAAATTTGTCGTCGGGGTCTTGAAGTTTATTATGAGATATAATGTGCTGTCGTCTGGTGCCGTTGATAATTGATAGTTGGTTTTTACTAAACGGCTGGTCGGATAGGTGTTGAATATCACTTATGTTTTGCATGTGTCGTGTGTGGTGTATGAGGGAGCGTAAGTATATGCCTAATGTGTATATATGTATATGTATATTGGACCACCCCACACTCAGTACGGTTCACCATCTATTAGTTATCCTGTGTTTTTATTTAAGTCTAAATATTACATATTACAGTGAGTTAGAAGTTTTAGGTTAGGTTAGGTTTGGTTTATTTGTGGTAAATGTGGATCTATCAGTTGTGTATATTATATTATAACCTTTTTATGATGCTGTATATAATGTGGACCAGAGCCAGACACGGATCCAGTGAAAAGATCTTCTGGGAAGAGGGGGGCAACTTTTTTTTTACAACACAAATACAATTACAATATAACTACACTTTATTCTTAATTAAATTTTTTTTTTTACTATACAATATTGGATTTATAGTTCACATACATTCATCATACATATCTGTGATTGGAATATAGTAGGATCAGAACCTATATAGAATTATAAATATAATATGTCTGGGGAGCTGCCTCTTTCGACCCCTAGGCTCTTCTGGATCCGTTCAGAGCATATAGCATATCTAGCTGGTAAGCTACGACATTTGGTGCTCATATAAGTTAAATGATCTTCACCGAATTTAACGCACCTAGGTTATTGACTTCACAGTAGAGTGTAGACTACTTAAAACGTGTCTAGAAATTTTGGGTTTCGAGTTTGGTGTCTGAAAACGGTTTCAATTTTTTCTGGGTTACGGATTTCGTGCCTGAAAGTGGTTTCGATTTTTTTCAGGTTACAGGTTTCGTGTTTGAGCACGGTTCGTTTTTTTCGGGTTTTGTGTCTGAAAAACAGTTTCAAATTACGTATACTGATATACTTTTGCTTGTAATTATTATAATAGGACACCTGATTTTTATTAATTATTTTATAGAAATATAACTATTAAACATTAAAATAAACTTGATTGATCAATGATTAGAAATACAACATATTATGTTAATCTGTAATTTTTTTGAATGAATTCGTGTCTAAAACGCTTTCTATATTTTTCAGTTTTAAAGTTTCGTGTTTGAAAACGGTTTTGATTTTTTACGGGTTTTGGGTTTCGTGTCTGAAAACTGTTTCAATTTTTTCGGGTTATCCTGTTTTTAAAACCATTTTTACTCTCTGGCAGTGTATGGCCTAATTCTTGACATATTATAATATGTAGGTACCTAGAGTGTTAGGGCTGAATTGTTCATTTTGCATGTCGTTTTTCAGTTACCACAGTAGAGTGGAGCAGCGTATACATTTTGAAGATTTCTTGGTTGTTTTTATTAAGAACAGTGGCAAAGGGCGATGATTATTTTTGTTATTACTCAAGCCAAGTCTCATAGTGTCATAGTTATGGTGTCTGTAAAATAGCTCCATTTCGACAGCATGTACATTTTCGATTTTTCCAATTTTGATATGTACAATATTTTGCGGATAATTTGCGAAATTTTGCGAACTAATTTTCAATTTTTGTGGACAAATAGTTTTTTTATCAAATCATAAAAAACAGATGACATGCTGGTGAAATGGTTCGAAAAATTAAAAAATTAACTTTCTCTACTTTTTATCATACCATTATTTTGCGGAAAATCACGCGATTTTGCGGACAAATAGTTTTTTAGCAAACTAAAAAAAACTGCAAAAAATTAAAAAACGACTTACTTCACTTTTTTGTATACCACAATTTTGCGGAAAAATTGCGCGATTTGGCTGCATGGAAAAATAATAAGTAGTTCGTAAACGGGCTACCACATTGTACTTCGCAAAAAGACTAATTTTCCATACAGCCTACAACATATTATATGTGTATCTTTTCTTATATAATATACTTACTTATAGTAGGTACCTAGTACAAAACTTTAAAATAGATTTAAAAACAAATGTTAGGTAATTTTCTTCATGCCTACTGAAATACCTAGGTACCTAATAAGTAATTTATTAGTCCGAATTCCGAGCTCATTACCAATCTTACAATTTTTGAACAAGTATCACGACTGTGTAATATATTTTGAAAACGCAACTAAAAGTACTTAATACATATTTTTATTTGGAAATATTATAATATTACCTATGCGTTAATTGGATACTTGTGTAATTACAAAAATTGTTTGTCCCGAATAATAGTTTTTAATTTTCTAAAAATATGTCATAAAAATCATTTAAGTAGGTAGGTACTTTTAGACAAGAGGTAATTCGTTGTAGGTATTTTTAATAATAATATAAGGTATATAATATGACCACAGTAAAAACATAAAACTAATATTTTCCTGAATACATACAAGAATAACTATACATTCATTTAGTTTTTCAACATTTAATTAATGTTAAATTGTTTTCGTTTCTATTTTATTTCAAATTATTCTGTTGCATTTGAATTTGTTCCTAAAATATATATCTACATTCTGCATAAGTATAAATGTCAATAAGTTCAATACAAATAGTATATTATTATATAAATTATATTAATATGTTTGTCGTAGCTAAACAAAAATTTAAAAATTAACACACAAACAATTTTATTATTTAGCTGAACGCATTGTTATAAACTTATAAAATATATGTTTAGGTATATATAAATTACAATTAATAAGTTAAATAAAAATAGTATAATTAACTATTTGCCATGGTTTATAAAATTAATCATTATAAATAATAGTCTTCACATAAATGTCGATAAAAAATGAAAATTTCATACAATATCACATAAAAGTTATTCTTATAGCAATTTAAAGATAATACAAATATATAGGTACAGTTATTTTTATTTGTCTTTCAATTTTAAATTTTAACATAGGTAATTTGTCAAAATCACGAAAATTAATTTGTAGTAAAAAATGTATAAGACCTTCAATTTTTATTGCTAAGGATTCAATATGTAATACAATATTCCTCGTATATTCCAAAAAATCTATATAAAATAAATAAGTATACCAACACAATGATTTTTAAAGTAATTTCAACTTAGGATGATATTTTAAACGAAGAATAAGGATTTAACGACTTTAGTTATTTTGTTTTAATTTTAGTTTATTCGTGGGAGTTATGACACTACGTATTTTGTAGGCAATATTTTTAGACCTTGATTATGGAACTAGATGGTAATTATTTATTTGATTTGATGTTCTATTTAATATAGCTGACGATCTTTAGACATTTTTCAGATACCAATTACCAGTTAACATTAGTGATATATTTTATTATTCCTATTTGACGATTTATTTAAATAAGTACTATTATTTTTAGATATTATTAAAAATTAAAACATACTCATAACATATATATTATATCTTAGATTCTAATTGGAGTGAAAGAATGTATTCATTTGACAATTATATCTTTTTTTTTTGTCTGTCAGCAACATTTTAATTAATAAAAATTTTAAATGCTCCGATTTTCGATATTATCATCTTTTCTGATAGAAAAGTAAAACTAGTTGGTACTTTTGGTATGTAAAAATTTAAAATTACTAGTAGTTTTAGAAAGCATCAAGAAAAATAAAATAAAGTGGTAATTTTTGAAAAAATCTATTCTATTTTTTGGTCAACCCAACTCAAATAACAGTAGACACTTGACATGCATTTAAAGCTCAAATTTTTGAAAATGTTTAAACTATTTTAGTTAAAAATTCATAACATTTTTAGTTTCCTAGCTAACATTAGAAAATTTAATAGATGGCTCCTAGTATATTGTTTCAATGGGTGATGAAAAAAAATTAAAAATCCATAATCACAATTTTTTTTTTAAGCATCTAAAGTTCAAATATTTACAAAATACTCACGTAAAAATGACGAAAATATGCAAATTATTTTGAGTTAGAAATTCATGAAAAATTTTATTTTTAAATCTAAAATTTGAAAATATAATACAAGATTCCTCATAAGTTTGTTCACCTTTTGTCTTCAAGCAAGTCAAATTAAATTTTTATGAGCGTTTAAAATTCATATTTTTACAACATTTGATGTTCACTCGATTTCTCATGTAACGATTTTCTTATTTTGTTGTAATTAAAAAACAAATGACTGTAGATACAAAAAAATTTCACTGAATGTTTTTATTAGCATTTTCTATAGGTACGCGATAAAATTTTGAAAATTATTTGACTCTTTTTGAGCTGTTACGGACATTGTCAGTTTTTAATTTTTTTCTATGAACATCAATAAAGTTATATGTGTTGGGCCAAAAAGTGTAAAATTTTAATACAAGGCTCCTGATATATTGGTACAATAGCAGTTGAAAAATATTAAAAATACATAGGCACAATTTTTTTTTTATAAGCATTTATAGATCGAATTTTGACAACTTTTATCAAATTTATTATAGGTACCTATTATAGGTCAATTTTTTTTAAATACTATAGACTATAATATAATATTATGTCTTATACCTAGACTGACATACCGTCTCCGCTCAGAATCGTTTTTTTATACAATGATATTATATCATTGAATTCACATTGAATACCATCCGTTATAGAGTGACCCACTGTACAGCAGAGCGACATCCACTTACCCATCTTTTTTAATTATTACCGGTAACTACAACATTTTAACTTTAAATGCTTAAAAAAAATATTGTCTAATGCCTAAGTGTTTTTAATATTTTTAAACTAGTATTGTACAATGTGTGATGAGCTTTGTATTACATTTTCGAGCTTATATTAACCCAACATCATTTGTCCATAATAACATTTATAGATAAAAAACAGTTAATTTGTAACTATATTAATAAAAACAGTTGTAATCTGTGGACTTTACCATGGGTGGAGTCAACGTGTTTTTCATGTGTCGAAAAAACGTATCGGTACTCGGTAGAGTCTTAC
Source organism: Acyrthosiphon pisum (assembly GCF_005508785.2). Lineage (NCBI taxonomy): Eukaryota > Metazoa > Arthropoda > Insecta > Hemiptera > Aphididae > Acyrthosiphon > Acyrthosiphon pisum. The sequence continues at coordinate 119,537,941 of NC_042493.1, forward strand.
ACATTACTTACAGGTAAAAAAAAGTGTCCGTGAATTTTACATACATCGTTATTAAACCCAACAGGTGAAATTGACAGTCACCCACATATAGTAGGTACGTGTAAACTTTGTCTGCGGGTATAGGTGCTGTAGAACACCAGCTGCCGCGTAAGTTCGGGTGACAAAAACAGCATTATAGTCTATAATATTATGTGCATTAATGAACGAGTACCTGGTGTTGATTAAAATATCCCGCACCGTAATTGCGCCTACCTGTGTGGCTAACTCGCGAAAGTTAATTGATTTTCACTGAAGGTGACTGACTGTTTTCCACTTTGCACATTTTACATACGAAAAAGCACCGGACGAATAGCCCATGTAGCACCCGTATTCGCCGCATGCGGATATCTCGTCTGGTTTCGTCTTAGGCGGGTGATGATTGATTTTCTAGACACTCAAACACTAATTTCGAATTTAAATTTTTTGTAAATACAAAAAAGTACTGGGTATACGCCGAGCGACCGTACAATCATTCAAATGCCGATTTTCATGTGAGATTTCTAGACACTGACACTCAAACTCCACTTTCAGACATTCCCTCTTTAGATATGAAATAGCAAAACTAGATTTGTTACTGAACAGTGGTCACAAAATAGTAATAATAGTTTATTAGTTAAACACATTCATAAATGTGTTGACAAATATTACGCTGGTGGTGCAGGCGATTTGTGGTGCATTATTTTAATTTAAGCGATCAGCAAAATCTTGGCACGATTATCATTAAAACCTAAGATTTACTGTCTACCTATTAATTTAAACATTTTGTTATTGTAAAATAATTTAAACGTTTGGTCAATCGTATAAACCAATCATCATTGTTATTATTACATCAGCTTGTGCAAACATATCTATATTATAGGTCGGTACCTTAGAAGAAGTATTTTAAGGAATAAGAACTTATTTTGTTTTGTATTCAAAATGAAAATATTAGAACACATTTCAAAAAAGTATTTATTAGTTTTGGAATGGTTGGAAATAACGTGAGTCAATCAAATTTACTTCAAAGGAAAAAATTATTGTTTATACTTAATAACTTTAAATGTGCGCCCAATTTTTAATGTATAGTTATATTTTTTGTCAAAAATATAACGTATTTTTCAAGTTCAAAAAAGTACATTTTTAATGAAAAAAAAAAGTGGGAAGTGGATGCCGGTCTGCTGTATGATGTTGAACTCACTTGACATTGGTTTCAAGTGGGTCGCTGTTTAATGGATGGTATTAAATTTGAATTCAATGATATGATATTATTGTATACAAAAAACGATTCTGAGCGGTGACGGTTTGTCAGTGTGGATATTTTATATTATTATATTTATATTGTTATTACTTATTAAGGTAGCTGGTAAGTTGAATTAATATTATAAAATTACAACAATAAAATCGTTATTGTTGGGTATTTAATAATTTGATCCAAATTTGAACATAAAATAAATATTAAAATAAACTGTACTTAATTTTATATTTTTGAGATTATTTGGTTACAGAAAAACCTACTTACGTCTAATTTTGTTGTAAGTATTCAATTTTTTTGAAATTTTTTCAAAACTCGAACCATAAATACTTATAAAGAAAAAATTGTAATTATATGTATTTTTTAATATTTTTCAACTACTACTGTCGCAATTAACTAGGGGCCTTGCATTACATTTTTAAGCTTTTACCCCAACAAATAAAATTTTATTGAAATTTATAGAAGAAAAAAAGCTAAAAAAATTGAAATTTTAAATTGTCCGTAAACAGCTCAAAACAAGTAAATATATTTTGAAAAGTTTATCGAGTATAATAATTAATAAAATAAACAAATTATATAAATCTGAATATCTACGGTTATTCGTTTTTGAATTACAACAAAATAAGAAAATCGCTACATGAGAACTCTAGTGAATATCTGATTTCAAATAGAAAATAGAAAATCAGAAAAGATACTGTTGAAAAAAATCTATGTATTTTTACAGCCCAAAAAAGTGATAATAGACACAAAAAACACAAATCATTGTAAAATCAATACATCCATCACTCCACTCAGAATCTAAAATTGAAAATGGAAAATGTTAGTTAACAGCTCAAAACGAGTTTGAACATTTTATCAAGTACCTATAGAAAATGATAATTTATACTTATGATATAAATTTGAACAATTGTAAAAAGTTTGAACTTCAAACCCTCATCAAAATTAAATTTGACTTTTCGGTAGATATATATTTTTTTAAATACAGGTATGAGAAATCGTGAATTCAATTTTAAAATCTGTATATAAAAAAATTTTCTAAAAACATTTCTGGTTACGTTTATATCGAATTGATTTTTACAAACATATTGAATTTTAAATTTTCATTGTGTGATTAAAGTAATAATAATAATATTATCTAGCTGAGGACGTAGGTTTTTTTTATTATTAAATTTATAGCGAGTTTGGGCATTTCAAAATGTACAAAAAATATATTATTTTAAAATGCTCATAACTTGCTTTAAAATTGAAACATAAACAAAACCTAGATACCTATTCTTAAGGACCTTCATAATTTATCAATGTTTCATGTTTGCAATGCTTATGTTAACACTATATTATAATATCATATATAATTGTAATTTGTAGATGTATCAATTATATTAAATAACGATTCTACACAATTCAGTCATATTTTCTAATTTCTGATAAGTAATTTGTTTCCTTGTTTTATGCGTTCATCATCCCTATAATTTCTAATAAAGCATATTTCTATTATATAATAATAAGAATTAATGTTGTTTCACCATACACGGTTTCATATAATTTATTTATTATGGTATACTTCAGACTTAAAAGTTAATAGTACCTCTAAATAAAAATATTAGAACTAAAATTATGATATCAACTATAGGTACCATAGTTGTAAAAATGGTCTTTATGGCACAGGATTATCAGCTGCTCCCGATAATTTAGTTGTGGTTGTCGTTGTTTTACCCCTAAAAAATTAAAAAAAATTTCGCAGCAGTCTTAATATTATATATAAAAAAATGTTTACACCTACCTACTGCTGGTTTTTCTACCATTGACTATAAATCCTATTAGTTGTGGTTGTCGTTGTTTTACCTCTTAAAATTGAAAGTAATATTATGAAAATGAAAATGTTTTTAGGCACTGTATTTGTTACTACCATTGATTATAAAATATACTAATAGTCATACTCAATGTTACTTTCTGCCCACTTAATACTTATTATAAATTAAAAAATATATAAATAAAGTTGTTACTTATACAGCTAGGTACTTAAAGAAGTTTGAAGTTTAGAAATTAAACCGATAACGTCCATTGTAAAGACCTAGGACCCTGTGGATGGATGTTATGGCCCAAGACATCAGAAATTTAAATCAAGATTAGATTTTTGACGGTGTGTATGGCAAAGAAAAATGGAGTGCTTTCTATCCCTCAGTGGGCTGACGAGTCGAGGAAACTGAGAAAAAGAAGTTGTTACTTGTAATACCTAATTGTCTGGTGTTAATTTAAATAATTGTAAAGAAATATCTTATAACGATGATTTTCTGTTGAAATATAGAGTAATAGCAAAGACGGCATATGGAATTGTTACACAATACCATTTGTCATAATATTAAATACCATACTTAGGTCATAGATAGCTCAGAGTAACACAGAATAGGTACCTACGCTGCGACATAATAAGGTTCTGTTTAGGTATTGGCTTGTCACCATAATACATAGGACCACACATTATATTATGAAAATTATGTTTAAGGACTATCAAGGCTGGGCATTAACGAGTTAAAAAGTTAAAGTTAAGTTAATAAGTTAATTTTATATTAACTTTTTAACTTAACTAGTTAATTTTGGCTTTTCATTAACTTAACTGTTAACTTATTAAATTTCTTTTTTAATTAACGTGAAATTAATTGAGTTAATTTTTCATTTCAAGGAGTGAGTTA
>NC_042493.1:119543632-119548375 GCF_005508785.2 Acyrthosiphon pisum
ATATTGTCGTCTAAGATGGAAGGTATCCCGCATGTGTTGTCCAAATTATTGATATACATTATAGTTCAGTAATCAGTATATCTGTGAAATATCATTTTTATTTCCCATACAAACAAAATTCTTATCGTTTCAAAATCAATTTCTTTTTGTGTTATTCAAACTTCAATAACTTTTTTGTAGTTCTGATATTGAAAAAATAAAAACTGTATTTCATAGCCAAAAGTTTTCATTTTTATTTGGTAATAATTTCGTTTCTTAGTTATTACTGTAACCTTATCGGTTCTTTTCCGCGCTAAAACAGTTTTTACTATGTTTTACATTTGTAAGACGGAGACAAAACACGCGGAGTAGCGTCCTCTTAATATAGTGTTATAAGTTATAATCACAATGGTAACTCTTTTAACTGATGCAATCATAAACGTGGAGAGTGAGAAAATAAATTAACTACAATAAAATGTTCCAAAGGCATTACAATTTATAAAAAATTTGAACAAGTTATTGAAAAGAATCTCGGCTTTAAAACACTATTCAAAATTTCCAAAATTATGCTGGGAGAAGAAATGACAATGGATAATATACCTGAAGATTTTTCATATAATGATTTAATATATTTTAAATACGCACCAATTTCTTCGGTTGACGTGGAGCGGAGCTTTTCAGTGTACAAAAATATGTTAGTAAATAACAGGCGGTCGTTTATGTTTGAGAATTTATCAAAATCGTTGATTGTAAATTGTAATGTTTATAAATATATATAAACTAATGAAATAATGTTTTTTTTGTAAATTAATTTATGAAATAATGTTTTTTTTTGTAAATTTTAAATTTTGTAATTGAAATAAAAATGTTTTTTTCCTCATATTTATAAATTTAAAAAAATATATTTAAGCATATTTAAGCGCATATATCAGGATTTTTTAAGCGCATAAGTGCATGCATATTTCCGTTGTTTTTAGTGCATAAACTTCCGGGCCCTAGTTATAACTTATGACAAAACAGATCTATTTTGTCATGAATTATAATAATTTTATTGGACTTTTGAATATACAGCATCACACCGTCACTGAATAAAATGTGATTTCAATAACTGTGTAATGTGTATCTTTAATGAAGAAATATGAGTACCTATATGACAAACGATTTAACAATTAACAACACAAAGACAAACGTACCTACATATTAATATTGAATAAATTAAAAAATAGTTAATTCATACATTTGCATTTATTTAGATTGCAAATAAAATTAATGTAGTATTATTAATTTAAAATATAGCTAAAAACTTTACGTTTTGAATTTTGATTTAAACCAAAAATTGAATTTATTGAGATTAATACAATTAAAAAAATTATATTTTTATTAACATTTAAAATAAGAAATTATAACTAGAGGTGTAATTTTTTGTTAAGTTATTATTAATAAGAATGATATTCAATTTAATCCTTCTATTATTGAGGTTATTATTATCATAAGTGAAAAGGTATTAATCTTAATGTATTGATAATGATATTATAATTAAAATATTATCATTATTTATAATAATATAATATTTTTATTAATTAAAAAATTAATAATAAAATTGAAAAAAAAAGCTTGAATTAAAAATTATTTTATCGTAGCTTCAATGGAGTACCTAAATTTAATATTTAAAGATTAAAATTGGAATAATTGAAAATAGATTTAATTCTAATACTATTTATATAGCTAATAAATTTGAGCTGAAATTGATATTCGAGGAATTCTAAACATAAGTTATGTAAAAAATGAAGTAGATTAAAATTATTAAAATTTGTATAATTTTTAAAAACAAAAATTCTTTATTCGATTTTTTTTCATTATTTGTTAACTAAAATATTTTTCTTAGAACATTTTGGGCATAACTAAATAATTGTGTATGCTTTTCACCTTCAAATTTAAAAAAATTATTTTTAGTTATTTGAGTTTTAATGTTAAATTAAAATTTTATGAAGGTAAAATGCATAAACCTGATTAAACAAAATAAATTTATTAATTGTTAAAAGTTGTATTCAGGATTTTGTTAAGATAGAAATATATGAATGTATATGAATAGTTTCATGTAATTATTCAAATAAGTACACTATTTTTTGCTAAAAATTTTATTTTATTTTGTTAGAAATGTTCATTTAGTAAAAAAATATGTTGAAAAATTTTATTTTTAATTTTTTTTTTTTTAAAAAGAAAGTTGATTAAAATTATCAAAATTCGTATAATTTGATATTTTAAAATTTTTAAAAATAAAAATTCCTAGTCACAGACATTACAAAGATGCTTCTGAATACCTTAATTCTCATTTATCCGTATATCTATTCCGAATACAAAATAAAAGTATTCCTTACAAGACTAATAGGTACTTCCTTCAAATATTATATTAATGACTTAATTGTAAAAGTGATTGTAATTGTAATTCATTTTTTTTAATCGTTAAAATGTTTAACAATGGTTCTGCTGAGAAAGCTATGCCAAATCAAATACGTAGCTCAGGAAACGTGTTTAAGCTCACCAGTCAATAGCACTAAGAATATGATTAAATGGAGAGTCCTAAACATTATAAAGTGTTATGATACCCAATATAATATTAGGTATATGATATCGGTAAAGCACGATTCCGGACATTTTACCTTTTTGGGAACACAATTCCGTACGATTTGGATCAAACAATTGATTGCTGAATGTTCACACTTTTTTTACCCAACAAATAATATTTTATTAATATTTATAGAAATAAAACTGAAAAAAATTAAAACTGACAATGTCTCTTAACAACTAAAAAGAGTCAAAATATTTTAAAAATTGCACGGTGTATGGTAAATGAAAATATAAACATTCAGTAAAATCTTCATGTATCTTGAATTATTCGTTTTTGAATAACAATAAAATAACGAAATCGCCTCATGAGAAATCGAGTGAAAATCCAACGTTATACAAATTTAAACTTTAAATGCTCATAATAATTTAATTTTATATATTATATAGATATAAGATAAACTTTCTATTAGATATTTTTTCTATTTTTTTTTATTTAGGTAGATAGCCTTATAACTTATAAGGAATCTGGTATTACATTTTAAAGTCTTAGATCTTAAAAAGAAAATTTTCATATATTTATAATTCAAAATAATTTGCACATTCTCGTGATTTTTACGCAATTTAAATATTTGTAAAATTTCATTGTTACAATATTTTATTAAAAGCCTTGAATTAAATTTTCAAGCTTTTTTACCCAAGTAATAAAATTTTATTTATAACAATTATTATTATAATGATAACGGCCTTTTTTCAATTACGGAAAAATAAAATGTAATTCTCCTGTCTCTGTTTAAATACCGAATTCGTCCATAATTGAACTTAAAATATATAATAATATATTAAAAAATAAAGTGTTCATATAGTTTATAGATATTTTGGTAACACTATGAAATACTTATGAGATATATTGATTTGAATTGTCAATCCTTAGCTATAAAAATTGAACATACTATCATACATTTTTATCCATACAAAATAATTTTCAAATAATCGTAATTTAGATGATTTTTGTCAAAATTTGAACTTCAACAATTATAAATATGATAGTGCTCATATATCTTTAATATTTGTAAATTTCTATTATAAAAGCTCGTATTAAGAGAAACTGTGTATAAGATACATTTTCAATCTTTTCGATCCAACGGAAAATGTTTATTGATATTTAAGGGAAAACTAAAAAAAAATCGAAAATATGTCATGCACAGCTCAAAAAAAGTCAAAATTTTTTATTTATTCGGTAAAAATGTGAGGTATCCAAGGTCCTTGGTGTTTGATTTACTAAAAAATAGGAAAATCGTTCCTCGAAAAATCACGCGTTGAAATATGTGAACTTCAAATACTCGTGAACAATTAATATGACTTTCCACCCGAGCGAGTTTCCGGACATTTTAGGTAAAAAAATATGAACCTTGTTTATTTACTATTAAGCTTTCAAATCTCAGATGGTATAAAGAGAAACATTTTTAGAACTGTTTTCCTCAAACTCGAAATGACGAAAATTTACTACGAAGCTGACGATAGCCGCGAGGTACCGACGACGGAGGTCGATGATAATTTTCGGTGACGTAACCAATCATTAGAAACAAAAAAACAGAAAACAGAAATTGTGGGACCAGGTTCGGATAGGCGAGTAGTTCAGCTTTAATTTCGCGGTCGACGGTGGTGGCAGTTGTAGTAGCTACCAAAGACATATTATAATAAAACAATATTATAATTATATTATGTATTATTATGTCTACGGTAGCTACTCACTGCATGCGATCCTGTTACATATAGTCTGAAAATCTGATCCTTCGTCACTTATAAGTGGCCTTATAAGGACCTTATTAAAAAAAAATTCTTACATTGTCCTGCCAACTATAAAGACCATATTATTATATTCGAGTGTCGAAAGCGAACCATTTTTAAGTGATACAGCAATATTCTATATACACCGTGAGCACGATGTAGAGAAGATCTATATCGTGACCGTGAGTGATGTGTGTGTGTAGTGACCGATAATTATTGTGCATTAGTTCCCCGACTTTTTTAGTCACGTGGACCACCGTTTCAGTAAAAAAAAAACTTTGAGGCCCACTTATAAAATATAATTGCACACAGATACAGACGATGGAAAAGATATAAACGTGCATGAAATCGTAAAATATAAAAAAGGTAGGCAAGTGGATGTCGCTCTGCTGTACATTGGGTAACAAC
>NC_042493.1:119548425-119560200 GCF_005508785.2 Acyrthosiphon pisum
ATTTTATTGTGTATACATAACACATGTGTTATATTTTAGTAAAGTTTAAATATTCTTAATTGTAGATACATATAAAATAATCAAATATTTTTTTATTGATTCATTTTAGGTATATTATTATTGTTTATTATTGTTTTTAGTATAATTGTGTACCTATTATTTATAAACATGTGCCTATATAATATAATATATACCTAAGTCTGATTTTTTTTAATAATAATAAAACATAAAATAATTTTAAAAAAGGAAGGTAAGTGGATGTCACTCTGTTGTACAGTAGGTTACAAGTGGGTAACTGTATAATAGATTGACACGGTCCGCAGCGGCAACCGGTACAAAGTACAGGTACTGCAGCAACCGGTCTACGCTTTCGTCAACAGCCATCAAGGGGGTACGATGGTGCGACACTGTCGACTCTCCCACTGCACCGTAAAGGCACAAGGTGGGACGGGAAGACAAGTCGCGCTGGATGAGTACCAGCCGCCGCCGGGACCTCTCTCGCCCACCGACCGTTGTAACCACAACTAGCCGTTTCGTTTCGTCAAACTACCATCATAATATGTTATCGTATTATAATAATACTACCATAATTTAATACATTATTCTTGTTTACCACGAATAAACGTCCCCCACGGACTTAAACTAAAATCCGAGTGTTGCGTTGTTTATTATTATTGCGAGTGTTACCTACATCCACACCAAATACAATCACCATCGAACCTGCGACCGGACTACCGCCGAGTACACAACATCGCCGTAGCCCACGTCAAATTGGCTCGCTGCAGAAGAATCATTGCCTCAAGTCGGCGAAAAGGTAAGGGTTTTCACATACCTCAGATAGATTACTTATATTAAGTTAGTCGTAAGATATTTAGCCAAGAGTGTGTTTGCCGGTTAGCTAGGATTCCCGAGAGAACATTACGTAAGAATTATTTCTACGAGTAACAGGGAGTTCCGCGCAATCGTGCATAACCGTGATACTGATTGGGAAGTAGTTATATAACAACCACCGCTCTTCCGCAACGCCTACCTTTTTTGTCCTGTAAAATTATTGCCGATAACAGCATAGCGCGCACGCCAAAACCGGTTCAGCCGGTGCAGCCGTCAGCTGCCGCCGCCGAGGTCGTTGACCCAGTACTGCTATTCTCGGTACGCAACGGTGGCACCGTCAACAGCTGACCTGTTTACGTAATTGCAAACATAAAATATAGATTTCCGTAAACATCGCACGAAATTGACGTTACGAAAAAAAAAAAAACTCTCCTCCAAACCTTGTACACCGCGCAACAAGCACAAGCCACCGACCTACAACAGTGTACCGGCTACATTGGTAAATAATTTTACACATTGACGGAAAATACGTTACAGCAGTTGTCGTCGGCGGTGCTGCGTAGCGAGTGCACTGCCCGCGGACTCGGCATATATCCGGGTGGAAGGCGGATGTGTACGTCAGGTTAGAAGGAGACATTAGACAGTGCGGACAAATCCCCGAGAACGTGAGGTTCTATTCAGTGCACTAACCACAAGATCAGAGGACGGTACTGGACAGCAACCACACGTTTCCTCAACGCTGGTAAACACGGACGCCAGTCAGATCTTCGGACAGCAGTCCGGGGGTATTTTGACAAGCCCTACGGCAAATCAAAAACCTACGGACAGCCTGTCAGAACGCTGCGGCTATCAGTCGTCCATGCAACGGGCCCAGTCCGCCAAACCGCTAGGGACCGACATTTTCAAAACCGCGGCGGAACAGCTACAACAGTTAAAATTAACGCTGCCACAAACAAACGACACAGCATCGTTCGAGGCACGTTTAAGGGCACTGGAAGCGAGCATGACGCGGTTCTTCACGGAATCGCGCCAAGCAAACGTCCAGCAGCCAATAAGTGATCAATCAAGAAAACAATTATGAAAATCCGACCATACACAAATCATGGAGTTTTATCTATTTTATAAGCTGCAGAGATAGATTGTCTATTTTTTTCAGCCCGGGTAGTATGAATCGAACCAGCCCGGAACGTAAGTATAAAATATTTTTTACCCACCTATAATATTTTTTTTTCAACACAGGTAGGACAGGCAGTTATAATAAGGTGTTCCTTAGTTCTTAATTGTAAAAGTATCTCCTCTAGTATCTCCTCTAAATTAGTAAATATTTAATAACTATAATAGTCTTGGGTTAGTTAGATAAGGTTGACCTGTACTGAATTTGAACTTGAAATTTGAATATATTTCATTTTTCATATTTACAGAAAAATACCCTAAAATATTTTCTAACCAATATAAATATCAATATGAATTATAAAAATTTTGTCTACTGATTTACTAAGCCTTTTATAATAATAGGTATGAATGTATGATACATGTTATTATATATTTTCTCTTAATATATAATTATTGCCTTTAGTGTATTTATCCTAACCTTTTGACTACCTATTATAATATTATACCTATTATAGGCTCTGAATTTATATTATCGATTAAATATGACTATTTTTTTCTACCAACACACATCTTGTAATGCCTATTATTGCATTAATACTTATTAATTTTATTATTTATAATAAATCTATTCATATTTTATAAAAACTAACTTTTTTTCGTTATCATAAAATTATAAAACAAATTTCATTTTTTTATTTAAATAAAGTGGAACCTCTATTTAACAAACTCGCAGGTTTTTGAGTTGGAATATATATTATAATATCCCAACAAAAGCACTCCGTGAAAAAAACCACTAAGAAAAATACAGCTTTGAAATAAAGTCTTTGAACTATAGATATAATTCATGTTAAAATAGTATGCTAAATAATTGGACTTAGCATGGTGACTGAATTTAAAAATTTAAAAATACTATAGCATTATATAATGAGTACCTACCTACAATATTATAACAATATATTCTACTATCATTGAATTAGGTAGTGAATTACTTATCAAGTGTCTTTAAGTTTGCCAACTAAGTTCAATTATTTAGCAGACTATTTTAACATAAATTATATCCATAGTTCAAAGACTTAGGTACCTATGCAATTATATAACAAATTTTAGAGCCCCATTTTGTAAATGGATCTTAGATTTTTTTTTATACTTTTTTTACACATCGTGCCCTCTCCTTATCAGCCGATTCACTTTTCAGCCAAACCAAAAAATTAACCTATATAATTGTTATCATTGATTATTTAGATACATAAAAAAAATTGTACCTACCTTAATAATTATGTTTTTAATAACTATCCAAAATAAAGTAGGTAACTATCTTTAAATTTGGACAAAATATGAGCATGCTTATAATAACTGTTGAAGATATTGATCAAATAATTATTGACAACAAATATTTATTATTATTATTAATTTATGTATAAATTACACTATTACCTATAATATACATTTTGTACAACTTATATTTTTAATAATTTTTATGATGTTAATAACAGAAAGTAAATACTCAACTTTTTGGTTTGTTGAGCCCATTTGTTGAGAAGCACGGTGTTTAATAAAAGTTTGAAAACCCGAAAACCGGTGATCTTTATTCTATACATATATATCATAATATAAATATATTATATATATTAGTGCAAAAAAAAAAACGAATGGTCATCTAATGGTGATATATTATAGATTACAGCGGTTCCTAACCTTTTTAGTTGTGCCGACCACCAGTTTTATGAAAAAAATCGTTTAGGCCCACTAAGAGCACACCTATAATATACGTATGCGTATAATATATACTAATTAGGTATATACATTTATGTACATATAATATATATATATACGTAATTTATAAGCAATAAAAAATTAAAAAAACAATTGTTTTGAAAAAAAATGTATTCAACTTGATCACAAGTTAAAGTGTTAAACAATTAAATGTTATTTTTGACATTGCTTGTCCTCCACGAGAGAGCCAAAAACTGGATAATTTTAGCCTTAAATCACTCTCGAAATTCAGATTATTTCTATATTTATTTTTAAAAAAAATTAGAGTACAAAAATCGCGTCGACACTTCACACAGATAAGTTGTCAAATAGTGCAATTTTAGTGATTTCTGGATAGTCTTGCCGAACATTTAACTAGAATGGCACTAATTATGGTGTGCTTTTAAAAAACTATTTTAGAGTATGATTACACAAAATTTCAATCAATGAATCTTCTTCACTTGCTTCACAACGATAAAATACGAAGAAATGGCAAAAAACTGGTACCAATTAATAATAAACTAACTACATGAGATAAAACCAGGGCTTGCAAGCGTTATAACGTTATATTTGACAAAAAAACGATTGCAAATTGTAAACGTTATTACAACAAAAATTGATTGTAAACAATAATGAAATACCGCAAAACAAACCATAACGATTAACAAAATATATTTTATATCATTAAACAAAACATAACGCAAAACGTAATATTTTAAATTTTTTTTATTTAAAAGGTCTATTGGTTTTGTAGAAACAGTTATTTCATGCAAACAATTCAAGAATTGAATATATTATATTCCGTAAACGGGCCATAACCTGCATTAGTTATTATTTTTAAATTTAATGGGTATTAACACTATTTTAAATAACGATAAATGCAAAACTTGTAGAACGTTTTAATTGTAAAAAACATTAAAGAGAATTTTTTTTTCAAATGTATAAGAACTGGATAAAACTACATTCAAACGTTCGATAGCGTTAATCGTACACTTGTTGTACACTTTCTAGTTTTTTTTTTCTAGTTAATAATGATTTAATATTATTATAACCAGAAATATTATTAGGTTTATAATAAAAATAAATATTTATATTTTTAAGTATATATAATATTTGATATTATATAGTTAGCGGCCCCGTAACACGGTGGTCGTGGCTAGTAAGTTGGGATCCGCTGACTTAGACCATAGTATAATAAAATATAATAAGTATGATATATAGGGCTGAGGACTTCTAGTTTTTCATATTTGTCTAGAAAGGTCTCAGAACAAATTGTTGACCTGTTAACGTGGTGCAAGGGAGGGGGACGGGGTCGTTTATATTTTATGCCGAACAAGTGGACGACAATGATATGAAAACTCGCCACGGGTCTGTCTCTAATACTGACGTAATGTAGGTTAGGTTTATAATTTGTAATATGCGCGTATTTTTTTATTTTTAATTAACCTATTATCCTATTCAAATAAATGCCCAAAATAAAAAATGAAACATCCACCAAAAATAAATCATTAGTATAAATAGTACCTATAGTAAAAAAATCAGTGTATTATTTGAGATTTATCATCATTTACCACTAGTTTTGGTAAATGCCATCAATGACCGGTGAAAGATGTACATTTGAATTTAAAATCTGGTTTTTTACATCATTTACCTACATAATCAAATCATTTTGGTAAAATACGTAATTCACCAATATTCATCTTTCACCGTAACATATATATTATATACTATGAACTATGAAGGCATGTACATAATAATAATATACATAAAAATATGCTACATTTTAATGGGTTTATATATAAAATATAATAGGTATACAATATGTATAATAATTATGATATTATGCAGAGTACGCAGTAGCGTACGCAGGATTTTAGATCGGTTAGGGTTTTATCTGAGTAAATAATTTGCATTATTTTTTTCTTAACAGTTATTATCTAACAAATTATAATTAGTCTACATTTACAGTGTTTAACGTGGTCATCTATAGAGCCTTCTCGGGCTAATATCTCGCGCCGTAATAAACGTGGTAATAGTCGATGGTCGATGATACACCATCGATTATGGCAAACGATGTTCTAAATCTATCAAAAAATAACAGAAACTATGATTATCGATTTCTTTGTCATATTAAACAGTTTATTTTATACCTATTAAAATGGCCAACAATTGATCTCTGTGTATAATAATGGTGATGAATACGATTTTTTGTATAAAAAATAAATTTCAGGGGGGTCCCTAGAACCCTACCCCTGCGTACGCCACTGCTCGCTACTTTTTGACAGTTTCGTCTGAGCACACACACAATAAAATACCTACGTCATAATGATGTGATTTTATAAAATTATGTTTGGTGTTGTATGACAATATCTAAAATTTCTCACTTTTCACCATATTTTAATGATATTTTGAATTCTTTCCTAAGCTATTGAAACTCAACCGCGTCTAAGCCAGCGGTGCCCTTTAGTTGGTCCAAATTTATCGATGGTGCCCTTATGTGAATACCACAAAGAACATGATAAAAATTAACATTCGTTCTCATTATTAACCGATTTAAATAATTGTATTGAACATATTATATAAACAAATTACAAAATTATAGTTGAAAATAAAGATAACAAATATCACAAAATAAAAACTGCTTTAAAAGTGAATAATGAATGTAAAAAAGTAATGAAATTTTTGTGGCTGCTTATTTTTTGAAAGTTTGGAAATATCTGGTTCAATTTTTGACAACCGGACACGGAGGTCAGATTCTACATTAAGACGATTTTGGTACCTACTTAGTTTTAGTAGCCGTATAGGCTGAAAATCCTGTCTCACATAGATAAGTGGTAGCAAAGGATAGAAGTATTGTTATTGCTTTTTGAATCGAATCTTCAAAACTTGTATTTTTTTAAATTTAGCCAAAAATCAACGTAAGAATTGCTGCTGAAGATGGATTTCGAGGAAGTTGTGTGTGTATAATGTTATCTGAATATATACGGATTGTGTTATTTATCTATTAATCGATACAGATTAGAATTTAGAAACGGTGTATTAGATAAATAGATTATACTAAGTAATTGTATACTTACGTAAAACAATTATTTGTCTTTTTAACTACAATAAATTGGTAATATTTTTCTTCATTCTCGGATGAGTCGTAGTGCCTCTGAAATTAGCTCGCGGTGAACAGGTTAGGAACCTCTGGTCTAAGCAATACATTTAGTAAAAATTGTGTGATATACTATAACAAACATGTACCTACCCATTATTGACATTATTATTATATCATAGTTGGCGACGAGCTACAACACGCATTGACCTTTCGATTTATTGAATTTGATTTCTTTGATCTGTGTGCAAATGAGAAATGTACCTATAAGTAGGTAAACATTGTAGACCTAGCTGGTATTGGAATACAATCAAAAACAGGACTAAATAAACTTATCAAGCTTTAATATTGTGATGGGCGATTACCATAATAATTTATTTTTCATTGCCACGTTGTGTAATTTGAAAATTAAACATGAACAATCATAGTAAAACTTGGCGTAAAAATAAATAGGTATTTTAATTTGTATACATTTATCGTGGGAATGTATGATTCATATTTTACCTATAACATAATATAACAAAATAAAAATAAAATAAATTATTTAAACAATTGTCCATCGACCATCAGCTGTTGAATGATTATGCTATCATAATATTTTAATGATTAACCCTTAATTTGGTTGTGAGAAACGCCAACGTCTGAAGATTTTATTAAAAAGGTAAAGTTATATTTTCGAATCATTCAGACGGTTTCCGGCAAAAACCTTACCTAAATGCAATATTTATAAAATAATTGCCAAATCGTTCAAAATATTCAGCATAATCATAATAAAAGATAAAACATTCGGAGCGGAAACCATTCCCTACGGAAAGGCCATAGGGTATCATATAAACGTTTTCTAACATAATGAATAAATGAATGATAAGCAGAAACATATAAAACAAATTGAAACTATATGCATTTAAATAACGAGTTGGTATACCTATAATCTATATATATTTTTATATCTAAATGTATAAACATTTTAGATTCTGGGCGGACCGAATAAGCTAGTGGTTTTACAATGGTGTTAATTTTTGTCCTGTATACGACATTTTTACCAGAAGGAGTGCTTCGATTTCAACATGATATATAATATAGTACCTTATCTTTTAGTAAATTGGATCAGTTCAGAGAGGTCAACGAAAAACCGCTAAAGCCAGGATTTTAATTTCTAATGTTTTGTTCATCACTATAGAACTGAATAAGAAATAATAATAATATTATAATATTCATTCAACTTACAGACTATAATAAATAATATAATAAAATATCCAGACTGACAACCCGTCTCCGCTCAGAATTGTTTTTCTTATACAATGATATTATATCATTGATTTCAAGTTGAATACAATCCATTATATATTGACCCACTTGCAACCTACTGTACAGCAGAGCGACATCCACTTACCCGCTTTTTTTTATTTATTATGATTGTGTTCAAAAAAAGTCTCTACGTGCAATTGTTTTCCTCGTGTTAAGTCTCATCACATACATTGTTATTATTATACTGTATTATAATAATATTATATAGACCTATAATAATAGACGTCATAGTTGAGATTTGTACACCATAATCGGAATAATCAGATATTTTTCATATTTGATTATAATTTATATTTTTTATTATAGGCTGCTGATTGAGTTAAACATATTTATGATGTGCATTAAGTATAATAAGTAATTAATAATTAATATCTAATAATGAATATAAATGTATAGTTGATTAAAATATAATCGCCAATATTAGAACTTACAACATTTCATAGATAATGAAGTTGCCTAACTTCTAATAAAAAAATTAATTACTTTTGTTAAGATTGTGGACAATTGTGAAATATTATACAAATACATTATATTTTACTCGTATTGACAAAAAAATATATTTGAAATGTATATGAATGGTTTTATAAATACTCTAAAACATATTATACCACTTTAGATGTTTAATGCATAATATAATGTTTAAGGCTTAACACAATAGAGAATAATTTTTTTTTTTTTTTTTTGATTATTCACATAGAAATATTGTACATCGATAGGTACACATGCAAACAATACATCACTAATATTTATTAAATTTGTATTTAAACCATATGGTTTGAATAATCAATTCATTTCAAACCGAGTGATTATAATATTATATAGTTATAGGTACCTAGCTGGTATTGTTAATAGTTTGCTAAAGTTGAGTCATTCAATTAGTGTAATAATAATTATTAAACATGTTCCGATAGGTCTCGTCTGATGCTAATAGTAACACGTTTTATTTATTTAGGCAAACTGTTCGTTATATAATTATATTACGCCCGATGTGCGCTATGACATTTGTATTTAGCGTTCTAATTCATTGGAATATTGCAACAATTTTTCTATAAATCGAATAAAGCGTTTTCCCTGCAGCTTCTGTTGGTTGCTTGTATGGCTTTTCGGTGTTTTACGCATTCGTACAACGTAATATTTAACAGCGCATATAGAAATTTTTTTCTTCTCAACGACCTTTTTTTTTTTTTAATTTTTTTTGTTTTAACGTAGGCACCTATATGTAGTTAAGCATGCTGAAAACGGTGGGTAAGTCTGAAATTGGCGGTCAAACTTATTTCAAAGTTATACCTAATTGAAATTGTTGATATTTTCATATGGCAAACTGAAAATTTTAACGGTCTATTGTGTTTAGAATTATGTGTCCAAAATTAAATTATATATAAGTTATTATTGTCACTTTCTGTCTACACGCACGTACATCATAAACGATTTATTCGGTAACTTATACTTTGATATAGCACTTACTCATAAGAGATTTAACTAGAACCCTCAATATTATTATAGGGCGTTGTAAACCGACGTATAATTACTGTTTGGTATGAACGTCTAAATAACAAGATAGGTAACATCAAAGTATTGAAAAACATGTAAGTATGTACGTTTTAATTATTTGGGCAAACTATACGTCATATAATAAATTATTGTTGAATGTAAACAACACACCTTGTATTATGTAGATTATAAGCAAATTATTCATACTGTAGTACAGCAGACGCTGAATAGGCATTTTATATTTCTATAGCATATTCGTTCTATGTAGTAGCCTGTAGGACGATTAGTCGTTGCTTTATATTACGCCTAGGAGCACTATAGTCATTCATATCAATATTATCAAATTATTATATTATAACATATATCCAATCTTATTTTTATTTACCTTTAGCTTCTGTATATCTGTATACTTCAACAATTATACTGCACCCGATCTGCGTCATGACATTTGCACTTAGCGTTCAAATTCATTGGAATATTGCAACAATTTTTCTATAAATCGAATAATGCGTTTTCCCTGCAGCTGCTGTGAGGTGGCCTACAGCTGTATGACTTTTCAGTATTTTACGCATTCGTACAATCCATTTGATGTAAGACGCACACATTATTTCAAAAACTATTAACATTCTTAATATCATTTTTTTACATAACTCTGAGTTGTTTATCCCACACATTGTTTTGTAAACACAAATGTTTACTTTTTTTTTAATAACAACATGCATTTTTAATTCCTTATTCCTTATTCCTTCTTCAGTACATAAAAATCAAATTTTGGACGAATAGCTTATGAATTATAAGTATTTAAAATTATTGTTGTAAATGTTTTCGGTTTTTATTTTTTACTAATGAGATTTGAACGTGTTCATCATATAATATCTCGACAATTAAAATAGATAAGTATTATTATTACGTTATAATTGGAAGTTAAATAATATATCCATTGCCCATTAGGCTGAATGGTGTATACATTATACAAACCGAGTGCGAGAAAAAGAAAAAAAGATTAATAATAATAATACAGATAATGTTTTTTTTAATATTGTAACTAGTTACGTAATAGATTAAATATTGATAATTGGTATTGTTAACAGGGAAATTCATTGTGAATTTATTAAGGACAGTTAGAAGTGAAAGTAGAGGGTTTAATAGGGTATAGGGTATAGGGTATAGGGTATAGGGTATAGGGTTTACGAGGAAGCTGGATATTATTGTCTCGGAAATTAGTGGTAAATGTTAGTACATACATTACTCCGCTCTGCATCTCAACTTTAAATAAGTATGTGTAACTAATAAAATACTTAATCTAAATTTGATTTATACAGATCGAAATACTCCGAATAATATCCGCTGCCTGTCATTTTGTAAAAGAGTAAAATCAAAAATTTCATATGCCTGCCTAAAACGGCTATTCTGAAAATTGTATGCTGTATAGAAAATCATAATATAAACATTCAGTGAAAAAGTAATGTATTTTTATAGTATTTTACACTTAATATACGCCACTGGTTATTTAGGTATATTTTATTCGACTAGTAGGTACGTTAAAATAAAAATAATAACTACAGTAGGTATATGTGGACTTTGATTATTATTATATTAATATTAATATTTGATTGTTTATGTATAAATAAAAAAAATTATAGGTGGTTAAGTGGCTAAGTGGGTACCGATCTGCTGTAAATTTATTTAGGCGTTGTGTGGGTGGTAGGTCACTGTACAAATGATGTAATATGAAAGTATTCGAAAAACGATTATGACTGAATGTCGACTGTCAGCCTATATTAGTTACTAATAAGTATATTTTAAGATATTATTGCTACAAAAGTAATTTATTGAAGTGAAAACTTCTTTAGGCACGTTGGGCACCCCGTATACGAAAGCATTTGCGTGTGAGGAAAAAAGTATGATCTCGCGACACCGCCAACACCAACCACCAACACCAACGCCAACCACCAACACCATCGAAAAATCTGGTACTAAATATAACTCATATACTAAATAAAACGTAACAAAACGTAAATAAAACAAACGTATACACATTTTTTAAATATTTTGGTACTTGAACGTAAAAATAATAAAACCCCCAAAGGTGAATGGTTGGATAATATTTTTGGTTTAATATTTCGCGGGCTGAGAATAATAAACCTTAATGATAAGGTTCTATGTCACAATATCAAATTGTT
>NC_042493.1:119560250-119562328 GCF_005508785.2 Acyrthosiphon pisum
TTTTTAATGGATAGTTTAACCAGCACTTCATCAGAAGTAGTTGAATCATTTTTGTTGATCGAAAGCATAGCTAGACCATTAAGTCTTCCCTATTAAAATTAATTACAACATTAATTCATTTTCCAACGGCAGAATCAGAGTTGGATAGGTAGTATTTATGTCACAGGGAAATATTTGAAGGGGACCACAAACTGCAAAAAAATTTGGTTGCTTCGCTCGCATTAGATACTTATTCAATCTAATATCTATAACTATAAATAAAATATTTCGTGCGAAACCGTAATTTTAGTTTGATGTGGGGCTGGGGAAACGGCATATGAGGAAAATGCTTTTTTCGGTTGTAAGGGAGTTTTGAAAAATTTCGCAAAAGGTCAAACAAATTCCGAATTAAATATCTACATAGAAGTTTCATATAAATAAGTAGTTTTGGAAATATGGGGGGAGGTGGAGAAACGTTTCTATAGCCCCCCACACAAATTATTGTATAACTTCGAAAAAAATCGTGTACAAATTCCGTACTAAATATCGGCCAAAAATAAATTGCGAAAACTCAATATTTTGTTAGGGAAACATACGAGGATATTTCGGTCTTAGATTAACGATAAAAATTTAAAATACTATGTTAAAGATCCGTAAGGAAATTCTTGACTTGTGGTATTATTATATTGTTAAAAATAACAGTAATAATAATTAATATATCCGAGTGGGCCCTCTAACATAAACATAGACAGAGTCCCCACAGGGAAAATCCGTTTTTCCCCATGGGCCTATCCTGTATCCACCCCTGGGCAGAATAGAACAGAATGAACGAAAATTTCATAATATTATTTAACGAAAATGTTTAACATGGTCATTTACGACACTACTATAAAAATAGAATTTATTTCACCGTATATTGTCGTACACGCGAAATTCAACGATTATAACGTAATCGGTTTTTTTCTCCGTTGTCAGATAGAGTCGGTCGAGATAATGACAATATTAAGATGTATTTATGTCCGCACGCAACTAACTGACTGTGTACGATCAAATATCTATTTTGACTGATATACGGCATTCATATTTTCGTTATGACATCTTTTTTCTTTGTTGGTTTTTAG
Organism: Acyrthosiphon pisum; assembly: GCF_005508785.2. NCBI lineage: Eukaryota > Metazoa > Arthropoda > Insecta > Hemiptera > Aphididae > Acyrthosiphon > Acyrthosiphon pisum. The sequence goes on from NC_042493.1 coordinate 119,561,351, forward strand.
TGTTATACTCAATAGTCAATACTCAATAGACATATATGACGTATGTTTGTCGTTTGTGTATACACGGATGATTAATAATAAGAAATTCATTAATAATATCACAATTTTTTTTTTTTTTTTGGTCCTGGGGGGGGTTGACCCTCCCCCGTATGTGCGCCACTGTTAGTAATACAGTAGGTTCAAATCATTTTTAAAATGTCGTTGTTTGTATAAAGTATAATTATAAGTTTTTTTTTTTTTGTGTCTCACATCACCGTTTGGGGGCAGTAAAACTACATCGATATTCTTCAACAGTATCTTGTTCGATAGGAAAGTTAATCTAGTTGCTATATTCGGGAAGTAAAATTCCCAATAGTTTTCAAACGCGCCGGGAAAAATAACATAATAATATTATGGAAAAACGAAAACGTTTATACAAAATAAATCTGTCCGTGATAAAAGTGTACCTACATATAAATCACGATGATAAAAACTTCAACGTTTATAAATTAAACCAATTGTGTAAAATGAGAGCACGAGAATCACCATGTGAAAACCATCCAACATTTTAAGAAATGTAGATTGTGTAAAATTCAACAGTTTCCAATGTTATCACTACTAACGATATATTTTATTTAAGACATAATATATATAACACGAAGAGGAGAAAATGTCAAAATATAATATTGAATATTATGAATATGAATATAATATCAAAACACATACAGATTACAGGTGAACCGTTTGTTTTATCAAACAATTCTGATAAAAATATAATTATACTTTCTTTCAAAACAAACATTGATTTTTTATGTAAAATTGAAACAATTTATCTTGATTAGACATTCGATTATTGTCCAAAATTCTTTACTCAACTTTTTACTTTACATGGATATTTTAATAATAATTACGTTCCACTTGTATTTTCGCTGTTACTAAATAAAACGTAACCAAAACGTAAATAAAACAAACGTATACACCAATTTTTAAATATTTTGG
>NC_042493.1:119563675-119565568 GCF_005508785.2 Acyrthosiphon pisum
TGATAATTTTTGTTTTTATTGATCATCGACATTTATTATTCCTTTTAATACTAACCAACATTGAATAACATGACGATAGAACCTTTTCATACTTACGTAAACCTATCAGAACAAAAATGTTCTATCGAACTACAACTATAATTACGATTAAGTAATTTTTCATGACATAGAACCTTTTTATTTTCTGTATATCACAAAGTATTTTATGTAGAAACACCGTTTTTGGACAAAAAGATGCACAATTGAAAATTAAACAAATGTATGCAAAAAACATACATAGAAACTTTTCATTCTCAGCCTGCGATTTTTAAATCCTAATGAAGTGGGCTCATGTTTTGTTGATGATTTTATGTCAACAATACCACACGATATTAAATTTCAAATGTTTGCTGACTATTTGACTGACAATTATATAGACAACAATTCATTATTTCCACCGTATATTTGGACAGTTGCATAATCGTCGTCAACACTTACAACGAATGCATGTGAATCCTTTCACAGTAAATTTAATGCAGAATTATATCATCAACACCCACAAATTTTCAGTTTCATTAAAGTTCTAACAGATTTTCAAATAGATACGTACAAACAGTGCCGGATCTAAGTATCAGGAGGCCGGGGTGTAACTACCAAATGGAGGCCATTTCAATTTTCAAATCTGTATATGAAAAATTTTCTATGAAATATATAAAATCATTTCTGGTTAGGTTCATATCAAATTACCTACTTAATACTTATTATAAATTAATAATTATGATATATTTATTATTTATACGGCTAGGTAGTTAAAAAAGTTTTAGTTGACAAATTAAACAGATAACTTCCATTGTGAAGACCCAGGACCCTGTAGGTGGATGTTATAGCCCAAGACATCAGAAATATAAAACGAGATTAGATTTTTGACGGTGTGTATGACAGAGAGAAATGGAATGGTTTCTAGCCCTCAGTGGGCTGACAAGTTGAGGAAGATGAGAAAAAGAAGTTGTTACTTGTTATACTTAGTTGTTTGTTGTTAATTTAAATAATTGTAAAGAAATATTTTATAACGATGAAGCCACAATTATTACAATAATAATCCAGAACTGGGACATCGCCACTAGCTCAAGTAATTGGTATATTCATAACAAAACTGAAAAAAAGCTTGAATTAAAAAATATTTCATGGAGTAAATTGAATATTTAAAGATTAAAATTGGAATAATTGAAAATAGATTTAATTCTAATCCTATTCATATAGATAATCAATTTGATGCTGAAATTGGTATTAGAGTCCTAAACATAAGTAAAATAAAAAAAAAAAGTTGATCAAAATTATTAAAAATTGTATAATTTGACATTTTAAAATTTGCAAAAATAAAAATTCTTTATTCGATTTTATATTCTGAGTGGAACGAAGAATGTATTGATTTTACAATGATGTGTGTTTTTTTTTTTATTTAATTTTTATTTTTTTTGTGTCTGTGTACACGATAAGTAGTCGAAATAATGCTACGATTTTCAACTTCAGTATCTTGTTCGATCAGAAAGTGAATATCGTTGGTGCATTGGGGAGGTCAAAATTTAAAATTCCCAGTAATTTTCAAAAGCGCCAAGAAAAACCAAAGAAAAATTAAGGAAAAACGGGAATTTTTACGCAAAATCGATTTTTCACAAAATTGAATTTGGTATTTTGTGTAACTTTAAAAAAAATGACAGTAGATACATGTAATTTTGACTTAATGTTTATATTAGCATTTTCTATACACCATAACATTTTCAAAATATTTTGACTTATTTTGAGCTCTTTACGGACATTGTCAGTTTTCATTTTTTTGTAGTTTTTTTTCTAAAATATCAATAAAATTTAATTTGTTGATTAAAAAAGCTTGAAAATTTAAATTTATATTGTTTC
>NC_042493.1:119567622-119577018 GCF_005508785.2 Acyrthosiphon pisum
AACTATTTTAGTTATTTTAGTTGTGATTTATATAATATTATTCGATGGGTACTTGAATCTTCTAAAGTATACTATTATATATCTATGATAGTACCACGGTTTTTTGTTGATGTATAACGCGTTATAAGTATCTAATAGATATTATGATATGATTAATTTGGAATTTATTATAGGTCAATTTTTTTTAAATACTATAGACTATAATATAATATTATGTCTTATACCTAGACTGACAAACCGTCTCCGCTCAGAATCGTTTTTCTTATACAATGATATTATATCATTGAATTCAAATTTAATACCATCCATTATACAGTGACCCACTTGTAACCTACTGTACAGCAGAGCGAAATCCACTTACCCACCTTTTTTTATCATTATTCGTTAACTAAAATATTTTTCTTAGAATATTTTCATACTGTCGCTTCGTGCATGCAATTTCGGTTGCCTATCCTTGACGCCTTTATAACTTCTTTCACAACTGTAGGTAGTGATGTCAGGTGTGGCAACTCACATCTTCATATTATTATCATTGATATCAACAGTTCGTTATAGACTAACAATGATTCGGCGGAATTGGAATGCAACATGACGTAACTGCTTACCTACTGATAGTCTGTGCTGTTTGATGAAATTATATCGTAATCGATAAATAAATATTTTAAAGTATAAGTTTGCAGGTCCCCGACAGCGTAATTACTAAATACATATCACCGGACGTCGCGACTCCCACCATCCAAGTTTTGTAAGTTTTGTTGTCTTCTCAAAACTTGATGTTTTATTCAGCGTCTGGTTATAGGTACAAGTGGTTTCTATGATCAAGTCCAGGAACGGTCTGACGGCCGCTGGCCTGTCGGTTTTGGGAACTTTTTTGGTCCTGTTGGCGTTCACGACGAAGAGCTGGTTGGTCACGGATGGGAAATTAAAGAACCCAGAATTCGAAAGACTTGGTTAGTATTATAGATGGGTGTTAGTATATGTGCGCTCGCCCAATAATTCACATTTTTTTTTTTGGACCCTTATGTTCAGTAAATTTTTTTCCTGTTGCAAAACGAAAGATTTTCATTTAAGTACAAAAGCTTGATAGAATATGTGTTGGAGTTGCGTTCAAATATCTTTAATTTGGTTCAAAAATGGTTTGTAGGTACTTCATTTTTACACTCTTGTACTGTATTAAAAAAGGTATGAGCAGAGAAAGTCTTTAATTCAGGGTTGGTAATATACGCAGATAAAACTTTTTATATGTTACATGTATAAAGTGTGTAAATCCTTATAACGACTAAGATATAATATGAAATATTAAGTATACATAGTTTGCTTTGCACTTTTAATTATTACAATAGTGATAATACTGTAAATTTTAATTTTAATAAGCATACACTTATAAATTAATATAACAAATCACATCACCTTGGTGAATTTTCTTAAATTTAGAATAAAATAAAATGAAAACAAATTTATTTTTTGTCATTAAAATATTAATGTAGCTATTAATAATGATGACTTGGTAATTAATATAACAAATATTAAAAAACCTCATCAACTTGGTGAATTATACCTGATAAATTCGAAAAAAAGTGCAACTATAAAATAAAACTTTTATACTATATGTTTGAAATGTATCCTGCTTTAATTATGTGATTATGTGGCTAGGTTTTTATGCATTGTATTATGATTAATAATTTCTATTCTGACCGATGGTTTCTACCCATTGGGGTCACTTGCCTTTTTTTTAAGCAGCTTTTGCTGTTGAAACTTGAACTCATGACATATGTTGAGATATTATACATAGCAATATTTTTATAAATTTGGCAAGTTTCAAATGCTTGGAAAGTACAATTACCTATCTATTAGATAAATGCTCTAAAAGAATACAAAGCTGTACATTTTATTTTAATCACCTTTTTCTCTATTTAACTAAAATTTTTTTGCTTATCTAGATAGACAGTGCCTATGCTTAATTATAATAATTTGCATTTCCTACATACTTAAAATACTGATTCACAAAAAAAAAATATCTCAACATTTTTTTTCAATTGATATTTGATAATAAGGTTTTATAAATATTAAAATATTAAATTATTTAAAATAATCCACGAGTAGATTTCCAGGTTTACCAAGCATTTTGATAATAACAGTTTATATACTATCCAACTTTGTGTGTTCTTTTTTATTAGTATTAACATTGATTATAAATACTTTAGATCGCTCACTGTAGTGTAAAATATGCTGCGCTAATTTAGTAGCGATCCTGGTTAGATCCTGGAAGATGACTAGGGGACCAGGTTATAAGATGGCCTATCTTATCTTTAGATTACCTATCTTATCTAGTTTCTGGCGTTTAACAGTAAATTAGTGCAGCATATTTTGTACTGCAGTGAGCGATTTATAGTATTTATAATCAATGGAATTAATAAAACAACATTTTAATAACATTTTGTTAAATAATAATTATTGTTACAAGTTTCTGAAATTAATAATCTTAAGATATTCATTTATACTATGATGAAAAGTAAATGAAATTAGGTATTTACTTTTTAAAAACAATTTGTTTAACTGTTTACACCCATAGGTCTATGGGTAGTATGTTTTAAAGGTTTTAAGGACCCTCGCCATTGGTACGACACAAGATTCCATAATTGTTGGTGGGTGTTTGAAGAAGAATATTATACCATCTCTGATATTGTATTTAAAGGTTTGTTTATGACTTGTTTTTACTTTCCATCCATAACAAATAAAGTTTTATACTTTAATGTGAAATTTAAAATTAATACAAATTTTTTTCCTTAGATTTTTACATTGCTACTCAGTTTTTCTTTACGGATTGTGTTTTCTTAACAGTGTTTGGCTTATTCTACACTATAGTTTATGTGTATCTAAATAGAGCTTATATAGGTTATGTTAAAATTCTTTTATCAGCTGGAATACTTAACATAGCTGCAGGTAAGACATTGTGTTATGTTGTCTTATAATTTTTAACATACTTATTAATGTGTTAAAAATATTATTTTCAGCTATATGCAGTAGTATTGCTCTGATAATATTTGGAGTATATGGAAAAAACAGACAATGGATGCCACATTGGGAACATAATGATATAGGATGGAGCTATGGAGTAGCAGTCGCAGGAACTATTGCCCTTTATGTCAGTGGAGTATTGTATGTAATAGAGCAACAGCTACACAAGGTTAAACCCGAAAACATGGCTACTCAAAGAGCCAATTATAACTATGAAGCTAATGACTTGATACATTCGTCTCTTACTGCTGTATAAAATCTCAAATTTCATTTTCAAATATCCAGAAACAGCATTTATACGTTTTCATTAATTTATCATTAATAAATATTTACAGTGAGCACTTATTAAACAAAGATTCGTTAACATTCTTTAAATGTCTGCATAAACTTTGCATAGAAAACCCTTGGTGTTTGTTTTAAATAACAAATATTATTAATAAAGGGCAGATGTTCATGCTCCAAAAACTTAAATATATGCTTTATAGAATTTTAAAATATGCTCGACAAAACGTCGTTATAATATATCTAAACATTTGATCGAAATATGCAAATATAAGGAACATAACATAACATTTTGAATTCATATTATATAGGTCACAAAATAAATTTCTATCCTACTCTGCATCTTTTATTATTAAAGAAAAAAAATATGCAAATGCATGTACATCTGCCTTTTAACTATTAAGTATTTATTATAAGTAATGAGTATTTATGAATTTTTATTCTTAAGAATGACTTTTGAAAACAATTTGTTACATGGTAATTTATACTATTATTGACAAACTGTAAAAATGTATTGATGATCTTACTTTGAATTTGATGTAAAATTGATATTGGTTAGGTATATACAACTTATAAACACAATAATCTCAAGTATTTAATTTAAAATCTACGTATTTCGATCATAATTAGAGAGGGGAGCTTTAGGTTTTTACGTTAAATATTTGTTTTGGCTTTATGCAACTTTCAAGGATGAATAATATAGACGATTTATCTATCACAGAGTTTATAGGAAAAAATTAATTTTGCATATCAAAGCATATTATATTTGACATTAGAGAATATTTAGCCTATTTTTCATATCTTAGAATATATTCTATTATTTGTCATAAAAAAAAATCATATTTTTGTTGATTTCTTGAGTTGTGATTTTTTCTAGCAACTATTTTTTCTAGGGAAAAAAACAACTTGATTTAAGAATGTTAAAAATTAAAATCGTTCAATTATCTAGGTACTTGCTTGTAATCAAATTGGTAATGTTGGTCATTCTGTTACTCTCAGTCCGTGATTGTGCCATAGATTATTGCGTTTGATAACTAAATATGAGAATGATTTTTTAATAATAAATTTGTTTTTACTTTTATATTTTAACTTTTAATTTCTTATAATTTAGTTATGTAATATTAATTTAAATTTTTTTAAATATAAATAACAGGTAAATTATTTAAATATAAAAATATAATATTTACATACCTGTGTACGAACTGTTTTACATTTTTTATACTTGAATAATTTACCTGTTACCAAAGGAATAGTGCAAAACAGTTATTTATTGTTTTTGTTGAACTATTTTAGAAAAAAAAAATCATTATCTGCATATTTACAAGTTTAAGGAGTATTTAGAGAATATTTTAGGGTTTTTTAGAACATATTAGCATCACATATTATTAAGCTTTTGAGAATCTAAAAATCCGCTCATTAATTTATTATAATATACAAAATAATTAATTTGTAATTGTTCGTATGACTAACTAGCTGAATTACCCCTCGTTGCCGGGTTTATGTATTTTTGTTATCTGGGCTCAATAATAAATTAAGATATAACGGTTCTGGTAGCTATAGCAAGGTATTGAGTTCTACCTATATTGCAGCGCATGCCAGGTGTTTCACCTTTCCATTTGAGAGCATTACAAAATTTACAATTTTAGTTCATAGTGCCAATGTAATTTTTATAATCAATTTTGGAATCAGATGCAAGACCTGTTAATTTAATAATTTTCCATTTGCACAATTAATTTTCAGACCGAAAATGGTTTTTTATTTTTTTCAGTTTCCTTGACTTGGTTGCTTCAAGGTTTATCTACACAGTACATCTAGAACGGCACGCTTCTTACTTTTATTAATTAAATTTTCTGTGACACTAACATTATTAGAAATAGACAATACACTCTGAAGTAACAATTACATTTTCTGTAACATTAAGAATATTAGACATTTATAGATATTTCCAGTTAGACGCAATATTTTTACTGGGAATGTATCTATACCAAATTTAGCATGAAGATTATTGTTATAATTTCAAATACATATGGGAAAATATTTCCAGCCGCAAACAATTTGCAGTAACCACCGTAGACAATAGGGTTGCCCATATCACGACCATAATCCTCAACAGTGGAAAAGTTGTCACCATACAAAATTGTTAGACATATTAATAAATGTATTTCAATTACCAGACACATATGCAACAGTTGTATTTCTGATCTTCTGGCATCTTTCTTGAGTGTTAAACAAATGAAAGGAAATTTTTGATAATATATCTTCAAATACATTATTACAGATAGCAGACCACATTATTAGTCCGATTACTTATTTAATTAATTTAAGTTTCTCAAAAGGAGTATTTCCACAAATATATAAAAAATCGGTAATTATCCCAATTTACAAAACTGGTGATGTGAGAGAGCTACAAAATTATCGGCCAATCTCGTTGGTATCTGCAATAGCAAAAGTCATAGAAAAATGTGCGAAACTTCAGTTGCACAGGTTTATTACAGACAAAAATGCTTTAAGTGTCAATCAATACGGTTTTAGAGATAATGTAGGATGTCAAGATGCAATTGTGTCTTTATCTAATTTATTTTATAAGTCCTTAGATAGAGGTAAAAAATGTTTATGTATATATTTGGATATAGCTAAAGCATTCGACTCTATATCTCATGATTTACTCTTACGTAAACTAAAAATAATAATTGGAAATAATAATTTCTGGTATTGGTTCAAATCTTATCTTCTTAACAGACCACAAACAACTGAAATTAATGGTATCATAAGTGATTCCTGTACTGCTAAATTTGGCATCCCCCAAGGTACAGTGCTAGGACCTATTTTATTCTCAATATATGTGAATGACTTATTAAATTTAGATATAGGAGGTAAAATATTAGCTTTTGCGGATGATACTGCATTGTTTTTTGAAGCTGATACTTGGACTGAGGTGGAAAAAGGTGCTAATAAAGGTCGAACAGTGGTTAGTAAATAGTATACTAATAACAGTTTAATGCTAAATAAAAAAAAATCAGTTTTTATCCCATTCGCGCTATCTAGTCAGAATTTACCAGATCAAATTATAATTAAATTTCATAATAATAAATGTAAAAACATAAATATAATTAATGAATGTAATAATAATTGTTATCATATATCTAGAGTAAGTTCGTACAAATATTTAGGTGTGATATTTGATGAAAAATTAAAATGGAAACCTCATATTGATATGCTAATATTACGCTTAAGGAAATGCTTTTATATATTTAAAGAACTACGTAGTATATTAGACATTCCGTGTCTAAAAATGGTTTATTTTGCATTAGTTCAGTCTGTCTTAATGTATGGCATAATAGTATGGGGCTCCGCCTATAAAAATGTACTTGAACCACTTAATGTAACACATAGAACTCTCGTCAAAGTAATAACAAAAAATATTTATAATTCCAAAATTAACACAAATACTATATTACCAAAAATTAAAAATATTATCATTGGAACAGTTATACAATAAAATTCAATTTTAAAAATATATATGAATAAAACAGTTTATGAATCCCTGAATATGTATAAAACAAGAGGAATGATTAATGGAAATTTACATTTAATCAAACATAACACATCTTTGATGAGTAATTATTATATAAACAGAGGGATAAACCTATTTAATCAACTACCAACAAATATCAAATTGATTGATAATGATGTCAAATTTAAAAAAATATTAAAAAATATGTATATGCAGTCCTTTGAAAATTTTGTTTAATATCCGTCTTTATTATAATACCAATTGTATTTGTTATATTTTTAGGACTTGTTTCGGGTATTTTGTATTCTTTTTTATAAATATTATGTATTGTAAAATTGTGTATAAATTATTGTTATTATATTAAGACTCCCTACTCTTACCACAAGCTATTGCTTATAGAGAGTAAATATCAACTTAAAATGTTAATTTTAAATTTAAATGTAATCATTACTATGAAAGAAGTTGAATAAATTATTATTATTAATTGAACGGAAAAGGTAGGCACCATTACCAATTAATGATAATTGGTACAACTATTTGAGGTGTCAACTTTCAATTCACTGCCATATCTTCAATAGATGACTATTTTTATAAATGATAGTAAAAATAACTGAACATAAAATAATAATATACTATGCCCATATTATATTGCTAATGACAACCTCTAATCAATAATAATAATATCTTAATAAAATAAATAAATAAATATAGAATAACAATAATAATATAGATGGTGTCACTGTTGTATACTTACAACCTCTTAATTTCCTCTTTAGGGGTTGAATTTCCAAAAATCCTTTCTTAAAGCACGGTGAAATTATAATATTAATTCATCCTGAACATTTCAACCAGATCCGCCCTGTAATTTGGGCTCTACCTCAAGAAGACAAATTCCTTTATTTATATAGACAATAATAAATGAAAATTTGTAAAAAAAAATTTTTAAAGTATTTAAGTATATTTTTATATTTAGATTAACAATTATCTTTCCATTTAATTCTAAGTTAATTTTAGTAATTAGTGCTACACAATTGCAGTAAAATTGTCAAAAATACTTTTACATTTTTGTAATTTATACTAGGTCACTATTACCATATGTATAGTCAATTTTTGTGACACATATCTAAACTATACACACAGGTATAAGTATTTTTATACTAATTTGTTAAGTATGCCCTTTATAAGGCAAAGTAAAAAATTAAATTAAAAATTGTGTTGTAAATGACTAAATAGAGAAATATTTTTTCTTCTAAAAACAGATCTTAATTGATTGTCATTCGTCAAATACTCAAGTCTACTTGAGATAGATTTTCCTAAATTTTCTCCAAAAATTAAAGTGTAACAACTTTTTAGTTCCTGCTTTTTAATATAATTTTTTTTTTAAGATTGAGGGAGATTAAATCAAATATGTGGAAAAGGCGCTCAAATTGGCTTGGCAAACTATTCAAATTATTTTTCAGAATTCTTGTCACTTCTCTAGATTAATCGGTGCGTTTAAAATATCAAATAAAACTGCACATTTTAAAGATTTGTAGTTTTGTGACATAAATGTATGTTGTATACATTACCATACGTGGTCATTGTCTTTGTCTCATTTCTGTATAATATATTCAATGTTTTTTATACAACTACTCAAGGACGGCCTGGGAGAAAAATTCAGGCCGGAAAAATGTTCTACCCAGGCCAAATATTACAGTTCTATATCTACGCCAAAACTTGTTGGATTGATGTGAGGGAGCTGATCATATGTTAACCCCCTCCCTCCCCAAGCAACAATATTTTATAATTGTTTATCTATCTAAAGTTTTAGTTTACCATTATTATAATATGTACGAGGACCACAAAAAAATTTTTTATCAGTAATGACATTTTAGTGTGACTCTATACCCCCTTTTAATTTCAAATGACTAGATAGGTACGTACGGATGATTTTACAATGATGTGATTTTTTTTTTTAATTTTTAAATCTGTTTTTTTGTGTCTGTGGCACGATAAGTAGTCGAAATAATGCTTCACTTTTCAACTTCAATATCTTGTTTGATGTGAAAGTGAATATTTCTGGTGCATTGGGAAGGTCAAAATTTAAAATTCCCAGTAATTTTCAAAAGCACCGTAAAAAACAAAAGAAAAATTAAGGAAAAACAGGAATTTTTACGCAAAATCGATTTTTCACAAAATTGACTTTGGTTTTTGGTGTAACATTAAAAAAAAGACTGTAGATACATGAGATTTTCACTGGTTGATTATATTTGCATTTTCTATACACAATTAAATTTTCAAAATATTTTGATTTATTTTGAACTGTTTAGAGACATTTTCAGTTTTCAATTTTATTAGTTTTTTTTTCTATGAATGTCAATAAAACTTTATTTGTTGAGTAAAAATGCTTGAAAATTTAATACAAAGCTCATACTATACCGGGTGATTCTTTTATCATAGAACACTCATTATTTCAGAAAGTGTACATTTTTTTGAAAATATTTTTTTACATAGTTACAAGTCGCTTATAAAACAATGTTTTTCTTAAAAAATTATATTTTTAAATATTTTTTATCCTTATAATTTTATAAGTTTCTTAATTT
>NC_042493.1:119578159-119583136 GCF_005508785.2 Acyrthosiphon pisum
TAGTATACTACCATACTGGATATGTATGTGATGTATGGTCAGTATGGACACTGTTAGCCCATCTGCATTCTATACACATTTTATGTAAATGCAATGAACTTGACCTGAAATGGACTTATCTGTTTGTCCCCACAACAGGGATGTCATTTAGGGGGGGGGGCAGGAGTATGCATTTGCCAACTCCCTGGATTTTAAAGAAGCTTTGAGCTGGCTGTCTGCTCAACATTAATCAACCTTAGGGCCAATACGGTACGTTAATTATTAGAATAATAATACAATAGTATCTATTTAATACATAATACTTATGACCTAAATTAAAATGTGATAATTATTTGCACCAAACATCAGATATGTCTGATAATTAATCAGCTTATATTAATTAATATAAGCTTATAAAATATATATACCTATATTGGATCCCACACGAACATGTTTGGTTATTGCACAATCCAATATATTCGGGTAGAATAAATAAAAATGAATAAACAAAATACATTACCGTTTATGTTTATTTATATATATAAAGGTATCTACACTTTTTTTTATTTTAGGAAGAGTCGTATCAGTGTAGAATCAAATTAAACTATGAATTCCTTAAAAGTATAAAATTGGTGAAAATTAATAATCTTCTACAATTTATATTTTGATTGATAAATGTATATTTTTAATTTTTAATCCTTGTTTACTATCTAACTATAATAGTTTACGAAGGTTCACCAATTGAAGAACCGTATACTTAGTGGTAAGTGGTTGAACGGTGTATTGAATTTGAAAAACGGTTTCTGAGCGTTAGTTTCTCTATGAAAGGTTAAAAATGTTTGCTATTATTCTTCAATATTTTTCGCAATTTTTAGTGTAATAATAGATAACTTTTTAAATTTTCAAATTTAATTTGTAATCTTGTAGCTATTATGTACCAAGTTTAACTTTTAAAATTTAGCGTTTAGAGTCTTAAACATTTGTTTATTTATTTTAAACTTAAATATAGCTTTTTAGGTTTATATGTCTTTAAAGTTTGTATGAACATAACATTTGTAATAACGTAACTTTTTTCAGATTAGTTATGTTCTATATAAATGTGAAACTCACTGACTCAAAACGAAATATAGAAAACTACTTAACCTACGAAGCCAAAATTTGGCAGGTAGGTAGTTTATAGTTAGGAGATATCAGCTAAGAACGGTTTTTTAAAAAGTCAACCTATAAATGTGTAAAATAGAGGTCTATAAGGCGATTTCTTTTGACGGCTATATCTGAAGTTCTACTGAACCGATCGTATGATTTTTATTTTAAACACAAGTGTTTGGTGGGTAAATTAATTATTTAATGAGAAAAGTTCAAATAATAAATAAACTAAATAGAAATTACGAAGTAAGAATAAAGTTAAATTAAATTAAAAATACACCAGTCACGTCATTTTTCCAGTAAAATAACACAGCCTTTACGCATTCGTTTAGTTTACAAATTAACAAAACGTATGAACTTGAAATTTAGAACTGTGGTTCCTTTAATGCTCTACAGATGTGCAATAAGAAAGGATTTTTACAAACAAGGATTTTCATACAACGATTTTGATTCGGCAAACGTAAATTAAATATTTTTTTATGATAAATATTTTTCATTTTTTAATTATAAATGATTGACTTTGGGTTACAGATAATAATAGTTCATTATTTCAAATAAACAATTAATAGGAAAGGTGATAGAAATTACTTATTTCGTTCCGCGGCATACGCATGATTTGGCTGCACTCAAGAAAATCATTGAAATATTCGAATAATAGTAGGTAGTTAATAGTTAATTCAGTGATTTATTTATTGGGTACCTATAATGTACAAATGTTTTATTATTTCTTTCTTATAGATCACCTAATGACTATTCATAATTTTAAAGAATATTTAATGAGCACAGTTGGCATATATTGCTTACCTAGGTGGCCAAGTTGCACATTAATTGATTTTCATAACAAGTACTCAATCTGCTGTAAGAATATATGGGACATACATTTTTCCCAAAATATATTTATAAAAAAACAACAATCTTTGAACGGAAGACGCTGGGGACAAGCTAAAAGTGATATTGATATTCTACTTTTCTAGGCTAGGTTTCTATGTCAATTTTTTTTGTTATTAAAATTGATAAATTGCATGCAAAATCATTGGGATAGTAGTTTCAGTGTACAACTAATGTAGTTAGTTTTCTTTGTATATACAGTACACATTATATCTTATGTGTACAAAAATAATATATAGCTTATAATTAGAGCCCGGATTTATATGCATTTAAAAAGTGTAAAATATGATACAAATATGCAACGGAAAAGTGGCTAAATATGCAATTATATGCCATATGTTATACATTATAAAATGAGATTTTTTAAAAAAAAAACACATTTTTGCACCAAGGAAAGTAGGTATACCAGCTACTAGATGAATATCTAGAATATCATGAACATCATAAACATTTAATACATTAAAAACCAAAATGCAATATTTTATACCTAATCTTAATTTTATCATATTTTAGATTGATTGAAATACTAAGTCTAAAACTCAGAAAACTTAAAAAAAGAATCAAAATAAAAAAATAAAATCATCCAAAAATATTATAAGTTATAAAAAAAAAAATTTGTAAAATTGAGTTACTGCCTTATTCGTCGAAGTAACATCATAGTATGCCGGAATGTGGGTGTATGTGATTTATTTTCGTTAATATAATATTATCTATACGTGCTCCGATCTCATGAAGTGTTGCAAAAATGACAATATTTTAACAATATTCTTGAAGGAGACCCTGTCAACGATTTTTTTACTCTTTTAAAATTACTAAAATATAATTATCTTAAATTAAAATAAGTAATTTCTTAAAACCCCATTAAATATGCAAGTTATATGCATTTAAGAACCAATATGCTATAATCCTCAAAATATGCAAAATATGCAGCTATATAAAATTTGGTGTTTAAATTCAGTGTGAGATGTAGGTACCGTGGACATTTTAGAAACCCCTAAACGTGCATACACTTAATTAGTACAAATATGCAAATGCATATAATTCCGGGCTCTACTTATAATATTATTATATCAGCTATAGTGACCATGATAAACATCAAATATTACGAATATTAGTATTTTTTTTTTACAATATTTGAAACCACAGTACATACATTAGGTACATATTATACAATATTCATTAAACACACATTAAAAAGTATACAATATAATATATATATATCTAAATCATAAACATAACTTTTAACAAGGCTGGGCAAGTTAACGATTTTTTTTAACTTGTTAAGTTAAGTTATTTTAAAATAATTAAGTTAAGTTAAGTTAAAAGTTACTCATATTTTTTTTCGTTAACTTGTTAAGTTAAAAGTTAACTTTAAAAAAAAAGTAACTTAACTTATTGTAAAGTTAAAATTTGCTAATTTGCAAAAAAAAAAATCCAGTCATATTATATGGTTTATTAGATATCTTTTATTTACGTGTAAAGAAAATTACTGGGTAAATTTAAAATGATACATCAAAGTAAAAACACATTAAAAAATTTGCGTTATTCTTCGGATGAAAATTAACTTAATTTAGATATTTTTGGAATAAAATTAACTTTAAGTTAACACGTTAATCTTGAAAAAAAGTAACTTATTAAGTTAAAAGTTACTTTGAAAAAAAAAAGTAACGAGTTAATTAACTTAACGTTTTAACTTAATTTTAATTTTTAACTCGTTAATGCCCAGCCTTGACTTTTAATATGAATATTATGATTTATATAACTTTGCCTTTTAACTTAAACTCTATGCTTATAGCTTTGGTTTAGAATTTACTATTCATCCTTATATTATATATTTATTATTATAACTTATAATTTTTGTTTGTAATTTCGAAACTTTTTATGATTGGTTTATGGGTGTGTTAGGCATCGTTCTTATTATAATTATTTAAAGTGTATCCCTGTATCTTTATTAAAATTCGTATTTAGAACATCGCGACCATGAGGATGATTGAGATTTAATTATGTAGGTGGTAAATCCAATATTATTTCTAACAGGTAGATATATAGCTGATATATGCATCAGTGTTAAGTGCAAAACGAATAATTCGATATAGGTAACATCATAATATTATACCGTAAGCTTAATATAGAGGTACTGTTATAGAGACCTAAACACGATAAAAAAATTGTTGTGATTCGGATAGGTACATGTTTTGAACTCCCAAAAAAAAAAATTAAAGATACCACTCAAAATGCGTATACTATTATAACTTGTAATACTGTCAAAACAATAATGGATTTTATGCGTCTCTCGATTCGAATACGAATATTATAATATATTATGTGCGGTAGGTATATCTAATGTCTTATTATTGTCGCTCACGGCGGAAGACTGAATCTAGTTCTCAGCATAATAATATTATAGTATAGTTTACTTATGATATTTTATTTTCTGCAATTCGCAGAGTATTCTCTTGAGCAACTCACGTCTGATGGATGTGCCCGGTGGTCTGATTGTATACATCGGATGCATAATCATAATATTGCACTGCGGGACTGCAGCTGCTGTAAACAGACGACCGGACGTGTCTCGACTCGTTTTGAAACTTCGACCGCGTAGACATACAGTCTTATAGTGCCTATAGATTATAATAGTGAATGCTGTATAACCACGTAGGCGATACCCTATAATATACAACACACGAGGTGCTAGTCTATAGCATATATATATATAAATATATAGGTAGGTATGTCATGTGTTACGTGAAAAAAAATAGAAGGTAATTAGTCGTACTTATTCAAAGTCTAAATGAATAATATTCGACGTGGTAAAATGCGTAAACATTCAAACAGTCGTGCATCCTTGTAACCCAAGTTCTTCTCCCCCGTCGACAGTTGCGTCATAAGCACAGTGGCGGTGCATTCAGCGTTCGTTGATAATCTATCTTCTATCTTCTTTATAAATAAAAATTAATGTCGCTT
>NC_042493.1:119583186-119602331 GCF_005508785.2 Acyrthosiphon pisum
TGCTGTAGATTACAATTTACAACTTACTTTTAGGGCTATATTATGGACGTTGTACTACGCTGTACACGTTTTTAATGCATATGATTAATTTTAGATTCTGAATGGCATTACCTATATATCAAATATTATATATGTTACGGACAAAGTGGGGTAGTCGGGCATTGTGCAACAATAGCCGAGCATTGTTATAATTGGTGACCGGTCATTCTATAACAATGTCTGGGCAATTTGGATTGCCCGACATACTTTTGGTCAATGTAAAAATTTACTGTAGGTATAATATAATAAATGTTGGTACCGCGGAGACAACCCAAGGACGATACCGCGTCGTCTCGTAATTAAGATATTATAATATACCTAACTAACAATGACAATATATAACGATTATTAACAATACAAAGATTAAATATAAATATGATAGAAAAATAACAGACGGCGCGTATGAGTGTATGTGTGTGTGACAGGTGAGTGATAGATGCACGTCTCATATCACTGCGATCGATCAGACTCTGGGTGCAAGCACTCCTTTAGTTATCTAATCGACCACATATCTTTATTATTACTCTGTTATAATTTGGAAAGTTTTGGTTATGATGTGGGCATTTGTCTAAAATTATTTGAGCAATACTCCAGTAGGTACTGCATATTTTAATAACTACTGCGTAGTGTGTTCAGTGTGTTCGACTGTTTATTTATGACGTTTGTAATATTTTATTAATTTTTTTCCCGCAACGTTTATCATGAACACCGAATTTAAAAGACGTATAAAGTTATTATACAGTGAAAAAAATGCCAACAGTACATTGTTAAGTGAAATAAAATATATGGAACTAATGAATAAATTAAAGAAATAAAAACAAAAACCACGGCTAAAACAGGTACAGAATATAAAGCTTTAAAAAAATATCATGTTATGATGGTAGGCGAAGTTGAAAAATGTGTGTTGCCAATATTGCCTACTTCTCATTCAATTAAATGTAGATAGAGCAAGATGTGATCTTCGCAATATTCTAGATGTCATACTTTCTGGTAACTTAGAACTTTATATTTATTCTTATTCATAAGTATAGTTAGTATAAATATAGATTAATACTTTATAGTAAAAGACAATTTTAACGAAATTGGGACCGAGGAACGAAAAATAAACCAAATGTATAGTCGCAACCAATTTAAGTTATGCAAGGAGTCTTTTATTACGACCGAAGAAGTACCTGAAAACATAATTTCCTTAAGAGAGGTAGCTCGACACAAATCCAACTTAGGTGGTCAAGGTTATAATAGATGTGGTTGTACGCAGAAGTGTATAACAAAAAAATGCAAATGTAAAGTAGCAGGTAAACTGTGTAACTCTTAAGTGCCACAGTAGCAACCCGTGCTCAAATAAATAAATATAACTACTTTTTAAAATTATTAAGCTAAAAAAAAAAATTTTAATTATTATGTATACTAATATTCATCTAATAAATAATAATTAATTAATTAATATAATATTTATTATTATGTTGTATTAAATTTATTTAATTGTATTGTTTTAAACATGGTAGCATATAATACATTGCCCTTCAAGGATTCGGTCATTGCTCACAATGTCCGGGTACTGTTCACAATGCCCAACTACCTCTCCTTGCCCGTAACATATACATCAAAATATATTGTTTAAAAAAATCACTTTTTTGTTGGTTAAAATATATATGACATTCATTTATGGAATTGTATTTATATTTGTATCATATATATCATAATTTGTAAAATTCAAATAATTTAGATTTTTAATAGCAAAGAAACTAAAAAAAAAAAGCAGATAAGTGGATGTCGCTCTGCTGTACAGTAGATTACAAGTGAGTTATTGTATAGTGGATTATATTAGACTTGAATTCAATGATATAATATCATTGTATAAGAAAAACGATTCTGAGCGGAGACAGTGTCGGTTTGTCAGTCTGGATATTTTATATTGTTATTATTTATTTTATCATGTCAGTTGAATTTATATTGTAATATTATAATTTTTTATTCGTTTCTATGGTGTCAAACAAAGTGTTAGAAATTAAAATCCCATTTTTAGCGTTTTTTCATAATTTTTCGGTGGTTTTTCCCTTGGCAATAAAATAACTACTGAGAAAATCGAATAATGACCTCTATAAAGTACCTTCTAATTTTCTAAAATATAAGGTACTATATTATGTTAAAATCGAAGCACTCCTTCTGGTAGAAATTTTGTATACAGGATAAAAAAAAAAATAATTAAATAAATAAACACCATTGTAAAACCAATAGCTTCCTCGCTCCGCTCAGAATCTAAAAGAAACTGTAAAAAAATATTTTTTAACATCCATTGATTTGAATAGACTTCTGAGTCTGTTAAAATATTAGTATAGTGCAGTACTCACCAAAAAATATTAGGGACCCAACTACTAGTGTAGTACATAAAATAATCCCAGACCCAACTAGTGTAGTACCTGAGATTAGCACCTAGTACTTGGGACCCAACTCTAATGTGCTGAAAATTTCAGTGCTGAGTCAAAGGACTTGGAGGAATAGATCTATAATTTAATTTAAACAATTTAACATTGTACCAATATTTTAAACTAAGGGTAAAAAAAATTAAGACAAATTATTAAAAATAGTAGAAAATACATAATTTTTATTCTATAGAAAAAAACATTAAAATAATAATAAACCTAACTTTCGAGTTTTAATATAGTAATAGTATTATTACTGTAAACTAATAAAATTAAGAAAGGTTACAAGTTATTTGCATTTACTCAATACTCTACATACACATAATATTAGTATATATTATACAAAATGTAATGAAATCTTTAAACATGAGAAATATAAAATTAGTCACTAAACAAAATAATTATTTTTATTTAATACTACAAAATAAATATAGTAAATCCTTTCGTACAATAAATACATGGGTATAGTAATCACAAATTATAAATATAACATTCTTCCGTGAATATATTCGAGAATATATTTAAATATCATTATAATATTGAGATATAAGCGTACATTAAATATAAATATATAAAATCAATATTTAAATGATGATATAATTTCTAACATAATCTCCTACCATATCGGAATGATGGTAATGTTTTTATTCAAATAATATACATAACAATTATTTATTGCCTGTAAAAAAATCCAATACCAAGTCATATTATTTAACTTAAATATTAGTATTTTAAAAGATATTTTAAGATTATATACATAAAAAAATTAAAAATTTGCATTCGGAAAAATAAGTTAAATATTCTAAGTTAAAGTTGTACCAAATTATTCCTCATCTGAGTCATCTACCAGATTAATGATTTCATTTGATACAGGATCAGGGGTAGATTGTGAGATAAATGCTTTTTTCTCACCTTCAATATTTTTTTTCTAAAAATAAAATATTATTATTATACCTAATATATTTATTTATTTATAAATATTATTCAGTAAATACTATTTATACATACTTCAGTTGGAGAATAAGACGTTCTTTTACTATTAACAATAATAGCTTTACTTGACTCAACACTTTTTACATGTTCTGCTTTACTGTTTTTATTTAACTCAGTCAATAACATATGTTGATGTCCAACAACTTGACCAACCTAAATGAATAAATATAAATTTAAAACATACTTTTATGTTTTTAATTAATGTATTCAAAATCTAATTGTTTACCCATTTTAATTTCTCGCCATCTTCAATTTTTTCATACTTGTTTCCAATTCCATGTTTTTTAACATGCCATGCCATTTTCCTTGCAGAATCAGATATTTCAAAACAATTTAAGCATTTCCATCTACAGATCAGTAAAATAAAAGTTAGTAAAATTCTGTACTAAAAAAAAATTGGAAAAAAACTGCTTACAATTTTTGATTGACCTCTCTGTACAAGTGTTCACGGAAAAGTTCTATATTCATAGTTTCAAACACACAGCATTTAGGACAAACAAAGTAACCATTTGAAGATATTGCTCCTAACTCATTATTATTGAAAACGTCTTTTAATGATTTCTGTTTATGAGGTTGGATTGGAGTGCTTTTAGTTGCCGATTTTGAACTATTTGCTATACCACCAGATTTATTGGTATACTTTTTCAATGGTGTTGATTCAATAGGAATTCCTCGACAAGTAGGAGGCACGAGTGTAGGTTCAATACTTTCTAATGCTTGTTGTTTTAACATGTTGTCCGTACCACCTAAATGTTTGGATCGTTTGTGCAATTCTTCTTTATCGGAAATCTAAACAATGCACATAACTTTAAAAATTATACTCTATACCTATTCTAGGTAATATATTTATTATTTATTATAAATTCAAATCTGGGTATCCCTTGAATGTATATCTTGAGTTTTAAAACATTTAATACAATTAATTGTAAGCATTGTATAGGTACTACTTAAAAACAATTAAAATCTACACTAACCTTTTCAAACACTCTTAAGGACTTTACTGCAACCGATGGATGTTGCAACTTATAATGTTCTTTAAATATATTAGCATTATCATCCTTGTGTTCAAATTGGCACAAAGGACATTTAAACATATTTGATACTTTATGTGCCATAAGAATATGTGATGTTATCTCATTTTCTGTATATCTTAAACCATTAGAGCATATATTGCATACCCATTGAGGTACATTATAATATGGAGCTATAAGGTAAAATAAAATTGATAAATGTATTGTTCTTTCCTGAATTAATAAGTTAATTTTAAATAAATTATAATAATAGTAATATACCTTTGCTTCTAAATCTGTGAATACTTTCATCTTCAAACATTGTTTGTCTGATTACAATTATATTGGATTGTACTGAACTAGTTATTTCTGATAGATGGGTATTTCTCATGTGTGTTCTCATTTCAACTCTATTGAAATCAATATACTCACAGTATTGACAACGATATAAATTTGCACCATGGTGCATTAAATGAAATTCTATTTCTTTTCGTTCGACCAATTTAGATGCCATGCATGGGTGTAGACAATGTGGACATCTATAAAAATATATATTTGTAAAAATAGACGGTGATTCTTCAAAGAACATATTAAATTTCAAAAAGTATTGACTTTTTTCAAAACGTTTTTTTAAATTTTTGATACCTACTCTGAGAATTATGTATAACTTATAAAAAATAAAAATTATTATAATTTACTCACATGTAACACTCATAGTTAGGATGAAGGATTGATATATGTTTCTTTAGCATATCCTCTGTCCTACCTGTATAAGTACAATGATCTATTGAACATTTATATCGCATATTTTTTGGAATGAACTGTGGAAATATCTCTGTATTTAAAGTATCATCTAGAGCTACTTCAACAATTTTCTTATCAAGTTCATCTCTTTTAATCTATAAAAGAATAAAGTTAAAAATTGTTTGCTTATTAAAAATATAGATTTACAGTATACTCTCGATTATCCGCGTAATGGATGGCTTAGCATCCATGGATAACCGAATTCTGCGGGTAATCAGCTAAATTCAAATTGAAACGAAAATTCAATAATTTAATTATTAAAAAACAATAATTCTGTAAATCTTGTAATGTTATATAAATAGTATTTAAGGAGAATTAAATGAGAACCTCTTTAATTTTTATCAACAATATCTAGTCACCCCTGAATACAACATTAAACTTGAATAGTGTATAGTTTTACAATTATTTTTAAGTTTATCATAAAAAATTAAATCTAAACAATAATTTAAATATTGTATAATTCAATAATTCACAAAATCACATATTATTTTTTGAGTTTGAATCAACATTTCATTAATTAGAATTGCCAATTGTATTAAATAAAATATGTACAAAACAAATAAACTATAAAAATAATAATGAAAAAAAAAACACTGACCTTTTCAGTATTGATAGCATCAAATGCACTAGCTGAGAGATTGATTACAGGATTAACAATTTCCTTAGTAGTATAATCTTGTCCTTTTGTATGTCCATTCAAATGTATAACAAGATTTGACCGCACTTTAGTACTGTATGTACATAGTAAACAGCTAATCGGATCTGAGAATATATGAGACTTTGGAATACTGTCAATAGTATTAGGAGAAAAAAACAGGATTTTTGTTTGGTTTTTAACAATGGGTTTTTCTTTTGGTGATTCTTTCTGGTTGTCAAAATTCTAATTTATAAGAAACATAAAATAAAACATACAGACAAAATCCTAAATAACTTTTTAGAAACTAAGCAGTATAATAAAATTAAATAATAACTCACAGTGAAACGTTTTCTTTTCAAGCTTGCATTTTGTTGTTCATTCTGTTGAGGCATTAAAGAATTTACTGAGTTACTTATATCATTTGATAGAACTGGCGTTATTTTATATAAATTTTCTTCACAATTTACATTTTGATCAGCATTATGAACAGCCTTCATATGAGAAATAATAATATTACGAGTATAGCACCTAAAAGGACACTTGTTACAAGTAAATAAGCAATTCATATTTTTTTTTTTCTGCTCAAATGTCTTATCTTCAAATACAATAAAATCATCCATATTAAAATTGGTTAAATTAGGACTTTCAGGCACAAAATCTAAATTTATGATTTTATGACTATTTCTCATATGATGTGTAATGGCTCTTGGAGATGGTACTTTCAAATTACATAAAGAACATTTGAATCGATCAGGTCCATGAAGTTTAATATGTTCAGTCATATCAAATATAGTTTTGAATACTTTAACACAATGTATACATTTATTTCCGGCAGAAAAATCCCATGAAGGACAGACGCTTAGATGTTTAGCAAACATTAGACCACTTGAGAAAATTTTTGCTACAAGACAAACATTTAAATTAAGAAATAAAATTATCAATTATTAAAAATTGAAAATAATTTTACTAAATACTTACCACATTCTTTACAAACAAACAATTTATTCAATTCAACAATTGGAAATGCCAATCTTTTGGCCGTATTTGATCCATTTATTGATTCTTCGATCGCTAAACATATTCGTTTTGTAGGACCCTCATTAAGTTCTTCTTTCTCTGACAAATCAACATCGTCTTCATCATCAATAACAATAATATCATCATTTGATGACACTTTAGGCTCATTTTCTTTATTAGATTCAGACCAAATGCGATTTGTATTCAATGTTTGTTGCATATCATTTTGGTTCACATCATCAATCATTACAAATTCATTATCAATAGCTAACGACATTGATGTACATTTTTCTGCCGTTTGTGTACTATTGGGAACTGTAATAACAATTGTATCTGATGCTTGAGATCCTTTATCAATGCGAGCAGATTTCATAGGTACTGATAGGATATCAGGACACTCAATAGATCTTTTTTTAGATCGCTGTGGCAAAACTTCAGGTACAGAAATTGCTTCCCTGGGTAATTTTACTATCTCTACCACCCCATTATCAATAACCTTTGTCAATTTTAAAATTTTCAGATTTCTAATATTTTTAGATTCCTGTAATAGTAAGTATTTAAATGATTAAAAACATTTCATTAATGTAATTATTAATTAATTATTTTGATTAAATATGCGTACACAATTATCAGATACCGTAGAACGCTCCAAGCATAAAGGCTCATATTCAAAATGTTCTAACGCTAAATGCTTTATCATTGAATCAATAATTTCATTACCAAATAAGCAAAAAATACATTGATATTTATTTAAGTTGTGAAGCTTAAAATGCTGTAAAAAAAAAATATTAATTAATACACATTTTATTTTAATTGTGAAATATATTTTTTATTATCTATCTTATAATTAAATGATTTACAAATCACTAATTTATTATTTAATATTATGTAATATGTCTATTTGCACACAATTCAATTGATAACAAATTAAAAACCTAACAAACAGTTACAATCTAAAGGTGAAAACGGTAAAACCTGATAAATGTTAACAAGTAGCAAATGAAGGAAAAGTATTTTAAAATAAACCATGTAAATATTGACAGCTAAAGATTTTCTTATTTGTTAAATCTGATACATCATGCTTACTGTAATCATTAAACTTGGTTGGAGTGCAACAAATCCTTCACCGTCATCTTTATTAGCACAAATGTAACAACTGAATCGATCACACTGTTGATGCTCTTGATTCAAATGCTCTTCAAATTCGTTATGCAGATAACAAGAAAAACCACAGCAACCTTAACAAATCCGAGTTAAAATAAAGTTTTAATTAAATAGATTATTCAGAACGTACAATTTGCCATTTTATATAGAGACAAAGCATGGGGGTGTAGCGTCCACTTAAGAAATAAAAATAAAAATATATAATGCACGGATGGGTTTCCTATACACAAATTATGTATACGCCACTGCTTGAATGCGCCAACTAGATTCACTTTCCTACCAGTACAGTTACTGAAGTTTAAAATCGAAGCATTATTTCGACAAATTATCGTAAAAACAAAGAACACATTGTAAAATCAATAAGTACGTTGATCGCTTTGCTCAGAATATTAAGTTTAGTACTACTATAGCTTCGGGCTTCGGCAACAACAAAAAAGTTTAGAGAGGACTTACTTAAAAAGCTACAAAACCACTGCGATCACAAATTAAATTAAATTTGGAAGGTCGATGTACTGTAGAGTGTAAATTACAAAACTATAAAGAACTAATGGCTTTGGTCATTAAATCAGTTTAATAAGGGTGAAGGAGTTGGTTATTTATTAAGGAGTAAAATGTAGGCAATTAATTCACATGTTGTATCGGCCTCGAACGTGCATATGTGTGAAAATGTAAATTGATATTAGTGTGAGTTAGCTATAATAACACGCGCATATAAAGATATTTACGCACACGCATGCACTTGTCAGTGATTGACTTCAATGACTATTATCGAGCACTATTTTGATGAACAAAAATTCTTTTACAGGAAAACTCTCACGACTCGTTGATATTTCGGATTTCGGTCATTTTTTTTTTTTTATGAGAAAGATGAGAAGTTTCTGCAGGTCAGATCTAAGCTTGAATTTTTATTTTACTTTATATAGTATAGTAGAAAAATACGTTTGAAAAAAGAACAAATACTGTGCATTATTCAAATGCATATTCCAGCTTCTATAATTATAATTTTCAAAATCGGGCTTTGATCCAACCTACAAAATGTTCTCTACTTTTAAATAAAATACAAATTAACAAAATCCAGGGCATAAGAGTTTTTCCTTTAAGTTATGGTCATGTACCAAAAAACGCACCGGATCCGACCCCCTACGAATTTATGATAAAAGTCGTCGTTTTGAGGCGTTAAAAAATTTGAAAAATTATTGTGACATTGTGGGAGATTGGAAAAGTCGGGAAACTATGTCACCACTTAAGCACTTTATTATTATGCTGGAAAAAAGGTGCTACCACATTGTGAGCTTCGGGAACTATATTTCTAAATACACAACTCACTACACTGGATATCCAAACTTAAAGTAATAGCTAACAAAATATTGAAAATATTAAATAGCAGAAAAACTTACCAACATTGCATTTGTAAGGCAATACAAACTTCTTGAAGTCTACCATAAATAACATTTCTTTTGGATATTTGCGAGCACCATCATCATATTCAAGTTTTATTATACAATGTTTGGATATGTGTGTATGAATTACAGACTGAAAATATACAAACATTTTTATAGACAAGAATTATAATATTAAAGTTATAGATAGAGATATTATTACCTGATGAACCAAAACATGAGTGGCAGTATAAGCACGATAAAAACAATGAGGGCAAAAGTAGTCACAAAATGTATATTTTTCAGAAATGTGGTTAGCCAAAGATTCTTCATCATCAAACACTTTAAAGCAATAAGCACACATTTTAAACTGTTCAACATTGTAAATTTGGTTTTCTACAACACACAGAGATTAATAAGAAAACATATTATTTTGGATGAATAAAGTTTTAAATAAAACTTTTTACTTTTGTTTTTTTCTGCATTTGAAAAATGTGATTTCATATGTAATTTAAATAAATCCTTTGAATTAAAAATGTCATTGCAGGTTCTGTCCATACATTTAAAAAGACCCATTAGTCTTGGCAGAACAGACATTTCTTTGAAAGCTAATTGTGTTTTCATTACATTCATCGGAAAATCTCGTACTTTTTTAATATAATCTTTCGTATATGCTGTGTCTATTAAACGAACAATTGTACCATCTACAGGCATACCATTATTAACAATTAGTTCAACTTCTTCGAGAAATATTTCAGAATTTGGATTAATAACTCCACTTGAGTTTATTTTACAAATGTTCACATTTCCCTAAACACAATAAGTAAAAAAAAAAATTAGGTCTACAAAATTGCATATTTCTTATTTTAATAAAAAATGTATGTACCTTTTTTAAGCTCTTAACATCAGTAATCCATAATGGAAACCTTCCGTCATTAGAACCGTGATTAATGTTTAGATTCACTATAAATATAAAAAAAAGAAAACAGACACATTAATAATTAATTTTACTTTAAGTTATTATACAAATAACAACTGATATGCAGCTTCTAGTTTAATTGTGGCAACAACTTGTAACATAATATTAAAAATACAAAATACATTTTATTGTTTTTAGGAATCCTGGGACAATCAAGAATTTATTATAGTTTAGAATTGTATAAGAAATTAATAACTAATATCAAACATCTGCTACATAAATTACTATTCCTATTTGTATTTAGGTAGGTACTCTCAAAATAGTTTTGTTTAATTTCACATACTTACAAAAATAAGTTTGACATAAATATGATTTATTTTAAGTATGAATATTAGTTTTAAATTACTAACAAACTACAAGAAATTTGTAGCTGAAACACATTTGATACATACCTGATGTTTGACATTGGGTACCGAGTAATATATTATGGCTGGATTGTTCAGGGTTTCCAAACATATTGTTCTCTATGAAATCTATGGGAGAAAACAAATAGTATTTATATTTTAAAAGTTAAGGTAACAAATTTAATCATTCGGTACAGGAATCATAAATATATCCAGTAAATCAATCAAATAGGAACACTAAATAACAGAATTAAATAAGACATGACTTTTTTGCCATAATATATACATGATTATATTACAAAATTTACTTTTTTGATACTGGAATTCTGAAGGTTTCGTAACTATTTTCTAGATTTTAGGAGAGGTACATAGTTAATGCCATAGATATATACAACAACTAGATAGCCGTCTAAGTCTTTATACTACTATTTATACTACAGTTGTGATCAGTGTTTGGAATGAACATCGTTCATGAACACGCGTTCATATTTACAAATAATAATAAAATTAAAAAAATTTCAAGTTCTTATTGATACTTTGCCACATTATACTCTATTTAAGTTATGAAGGTATTGGTATACTTAGTAGCATGACAAATTTGATATCTGGTATCATCACAGTATTTTGATACGCATCCTTCGCTCTTTCCTTTATCATAGTTCACCATTTCATATATTGGCTATCAATCATATACGTATATATATAACATAGAACAAAATCAACCAATGAGAAGTGGAGAAGACATAGGCCGAAGGTGAAGGAGTTGCGCATACTGCGTAAAACTAGTACAACTGTGATGATACCTATCTAATTTGTCCTGCTTAGCAACAATTAGTTGTTGTTGGGTAACAGTCAGGCAATATATATTATATAATATAAAAATAATATACAATATTAAATTTTTCAACTAATATTGTAACAATATATCAGGAGCCTTGTATTACATTTTTATACCTTTTGGCCCAACAGATAAAACTTTATTGATATTCATAGAAAAAAAAATTAAAATTATAATATGAAATTGTCCGTAAACAGCTTAAAACAAGTCAAAATATTATCAAGTATAAGAATTGATAAAATAAACATTCAGTGCAATTTTCATGTATCTACAGTTTTTCGTTTTTGAATTACAACAAAATAAGAAAATCGCTACATGAGAAATCGAGTGAATATCCAATATTGTAAAAATTTGAATTTCAAACACTCATAAAAATGTAATTTGAGTTTCTTATAGACATTTTTTTTTTGATAAAGGTAGATAATCTTATAAAGAATCTTGTATTACATTTTAAAATCTTAGTTCTAAAAAGAAAAGTTTTTACGAATTCTTAATTCAAAATAATTTGCTAATTTTCGTGATTTTTCCATATTGTATCAATTTTTGAACTTGAAATGCTAAAAAAAAAACTGTGACTAAGGACTTTTAAAATTTTTAAAATTTCAATGTAACAATACAGTAGAAGCATTGTATTAAATTTTCAAGTATTTTTACTCAACAAATAAAGTTTTATTGACATTCATAGAAAAAAAAACTAATGATATTGGAAACTGAAAATGTTCGTAAACGGCTCAGAACAAATTAAAATATTTTGAAAATCATGTATAGAAAATGGAAATATAAACAACCAGTGAAAGTTTCATGTATCTACAGTCAATTTTTTTTAAAGTTATAGCAAAAACCAAAGTCAATTTTGTGAAAAATCGATTTTGCGTCAAAATTCCCGTTTTTCCTTAATTTTTCTTTTGTTTTTCACGGCACTTATGAAAACTACTGGAAAAATTTAAATTTTTGACCTCCCAAAGTACCAACTAGACTATCACTTTCCTATCATAAAAGATACTGTTGAAGAAAATCCAAGCACTTTTACTGCCGTAAAAGGTAATGACAGACACAAAAATAAGTGAAAAATCACACATCATTGTGAAATCAATAAATTCATCGTTTCACTCAGAATCTAAAAAAGTAAAGTATAATCTACACAACCAAAAGAAGTTTTAGTTTTATCAATCAAATAAAGAATTTTTGTAAGCATTTAAATTTTAAAT
Source organism: Acyrthosiphon pisum (assembly GCF_005508785.2). Classification (NCBI taxonomy): domain Eukaryota; kingdom Metazoa; phylum Arthropoda; class Insecta; order Hemiptera; family Aphididae; genus Acyrthosiphon; species Acyrthosiphon pisum. The sequence goes on from NC_042493.1 coordinate 119,596,022, forward strand.
TTTGACATAATTTATCAAAATCTTGAAAAATTGCGAATTCTATGTATAAAAAGTTTAATAAATTTTTATGTCTAAGGATTAAAAGTTTAAAACAAGGTTTATGATACTGTAACCTAAAAATCTAAGATAGGTATTGTAAGTTAAAATTTAGACTTAAAAATTAGATATTTAAACTGATGATTTTAGTTATTTTGTTGTAATTTAAAATTATTATTTGTTGGTACTTGAAACTTTTAAGTATAATATTATATTATATGCAAATGCAATTTTTAGGCAAAAATTTACTAAACCAACTCTTTTGGTCAAAATGCTCAAAATTTTTTTTCTTAATTATGACTATACAACTATTGCTCTACTGCTATAATAATTAAAAATACTGTTGTCCTTTTTATTTTATGGCTATGATCCGTAAAGATTGTTTAAGCTTATAAGTGTTTGTGATTTGAAAACATTAAGAACCACTGATATGAAGAATAACAAAATGTAAACTTACGAGTGGATAATTTATCACCAGGCAAATGACGAATTTTCAAAAAGTTTTTTACAAATGGTGTATTTTCTACTGTGTCCTGACAAGAAGATAAACATTCAATATTTGAACCTCCGAGATTTGCTAGAAAATTTAATTTTATTAGATTATAGATCTTTAAAATATTAATAACACAATTAAGATTTACATACCGGTAGTATTGGGATGTTGTTCATTATTCTTTAGATCCAAATGATGAGAAACTAAATGGTCTAACGCATTTCCTACATAATATTGTTCAGAAACTATCGGTAGTTTGTAATGACATGCTTCACAATGTCCATCCCATACTACAAATTGGTGATTCCTCTTTATATGCTTGAAAAAATCAACAAAAACTACAGTAGAAAATTGAATTTCTCGGCAATTTGATACTGAGCATTTAAACAATAACATTGAATCTATCAATTCACAACTTAAGCCAGCCATGACACAGTTTTTAGATTTTTCTTTTAATGTGTATTCTAAATATTCAATCGCAAGCGGATCTGTGGTGATTCTTGTTCCTTCTTTAGGAGCTAATAAAATTAAAAAATCAAATTTTAATAAATACCGATAGACCTTAAATATATACTTACATTGATTAGCTTGTTCTGGTAAAATTTGAAGTTTAGTTGACTCTAGGACCTTGTCATAAACTGTTACTGGAGGATTTGCATGAGTAACTAACTTTGGTAGATTTTCAAGAATATTTGACTTAGGAGAATATTTATCAATATTTGAGTCTTGTGGAATTTCGTCAATATTTTGTTCATTGGATTGTTTTTCAATAGATAAAATGGAATTTGGTTGTTTTTCCTCGTTTGATAGTATGTTTAAATCCATTACAGTTAGTTGTTGATTTTGGTCTTCATTATCTTTACTTTTTGAAATAACTTGATCAGACTGAATAGGAGGTAAACATCCAACCAAATTATCAAAATCAATTGAAGAATCTGTGTTTATCGTATCTGCCACAGACATATTAATACGTATAACTGTCCAATGACCATTCAATTTTTTATCTTCATCAAAATGTTGTGATGCCATATGTTTGACTATGTTATTATAATCAAGTTGAACATAATAACAAAAGGAACATAAATATCCAAAAGTGTATTTACTACAGATTGGATTTGGAAATATTAAATGTGAAATTCCACCAGTTTTATCATATTCGGTGTGTTCTAAAATATGTTTATCCAAATCATCTTCATTTGAATAAATTTGTTCACACATTTTACATTTATACCTGTATTCTCCAGTGTGACCAGTAATATGATCATAGAACTTAAAATAGTCATGGAAAATAATTTCACAAAAAACACAGGTATAGTTAATATTCACAGACTGATGACAAATTGGTTTTGAATCTTGGGAATTCTGGTATCCAAAATTTTCTCTTAAAGATTGTTGTATTAAAGATTCACTACAATTCTTGGGTAATCTGGATGGTAAAACTTCTTCCTCGCAATGTTGATCTTTATAATGGCGAACAATATTCAATCCTTTATCCTTGTAATTACAAAATTTACATTCCAAAGAATTATTAGCAGTTTGAAAATAAAATTTGTCCTTAAATTTGTTTCCTGTGACAATTTTAGATGTTATTTCAGTACATATATTATTTTTCAACACATTATTCAACTCAAAATCATCAGACAATACCACCTTTAATTGCTTACGATTAGACTTCATAAATTTCTTGTTTCTCTTTTTTGTTTTTTTTAATTTATCCTGTTGCTTACTAGATATTTTATTTAAAACTGCAGTTTTCACAACCACTGGTGGTAAATTTTTGTTTGCCATTGACTTTTTAACAACTTTTTTCTTTATATTTAATTTAATTATTGATTTTTTCTTTTTCTTTTTTGTGTTATTTGTTTTTCCTACACAACGGCCATACTCATTTTGATCATCATTTGAATCCAATGGTTCAATATTTGGCATAACTACATTTGTATTTACATAATCAATTTGTTTATTGGTTCTACATTGTCGTATTTTTGAAACATTTAATATAGCTTCACGATCAAATATTTCACTAATATCAGCATGCAGTTTATCTAATTCTGACGGTCTAGCCTTTTTTATTTCTGGTTTATTGACAATAAAAGTTGATGTATTGGAATTCTGTTCAACTGATTTGGACTGATTGAAGTTGGTTTCATCATCAAATGGCTTAGGATTTTGAAGAGGACATGTTAAAAAAATGGGTTGTTCTGTCATTAAGGTTTCAGAATTTAATTTTCCTTTTTTATTAAATCTATCAATGGATTTTGATCCCTTCCTAAATTTTTTAGTTTCAAATTCAAACAGATTTTTAATGTCGCATTCATTTTGGGAATTATTTATTTCCATTTCCATTTTTTTTCTTTCTAATTTAACACTTAATGGGCCTATAAAAGGTTTCTTAGACTTTATTTCTTGAGATATTTCAACATTTATTGCTTTATTATTGATTTGTATATCATTGCTTGTACTTGAAATATCAGAACTACAGTTATCATTTCTCTTAATATTTTTATCAAGTTTAGCAATAACAATTTTTAAGTCTTTTGATTCAAGTTTGCATTTATCTTTAACTATTTCAAAATTTCCATAGTTTTCTTTAGATTTCTTAAGTTTGATAGATTTTAGTTTATGTTGATCAGTTGACGAATGGCCATTAATATTTCCAGAACTTGTATCTCCTTCATAGAATTCATTTAAATGGCTATTTTTCTTTTTAGTTTTTACTATGTTTTCTGCTTGATTAAAATTATTATCTGATATGTCATTTAAATATTCATTTTTACTTTCTTCAATAGAAGATTCTTCACTAACACTTTTATTAATTTGTCTCTGTTTCCTTTTATCTTTTTTCATTTTACTTTTAATCATAATTTTTTCGTGAATTTCAATTTGTTCTTTATTTAATATTCCTTTTTTTTTTAATTCATCATCATTGGTACTGACATTTGAACTTTCTAACAATTTGTTAAGTTTTTCTATTTTATCTTCATCTTGAAATAAACGTATCACAGTCTCAAACATTGGATTTTTCAAAATGTCTTTTAAAGCATTCTCGTCAATTTTAGGGCTATTATAAGCTGTAGAATTAATTTCATTAGAAGAATCAATAATTTTTTCTTGACTTTTACATACAATTGTACTTGGAATGTCAACAGTAATTTCTTCAAGATTAATTTCTGGACAACTATCTTTTTCTGATTTATTGTTCATCATTATTGTTTTTATTTTTATATCTTCATTTGTATTACTATTTTTAGTTATTTCAATTTCTGAGTTTTTATTCATATGACTATCAATAATTCTATCAGTTATTTTGAGGTCTTTTTTTGAATTTTTACTTTTATTTGTTTCAGATTTCTGACCATTTACTAAATATTGTTCTCTAATTGTATCAGCTTTCAAGTGTATTTTGGATTTTTTCTCAGTTTTTAAGACATCTGTATCATTTTTATCATCCCCAAATATTTTAAGTTGAGAGTTCTTTTCTGTACTATTATTATTAAGTTCATTATTATGTTTAATTTTGGGTATCTTAAATTTTTTAATATTTGCTGTTTCATTTACAGGTCCAAAAGTATTATAAGAAGAATCAAGGATGTTACTTTTTTCCATTTTCTGATTGACTAGGTTACGATATTGTTCATGATCCTGGTTCATTTGGTTTTTATTCTTTACATAACTTTTAATTTGTTCTCTGAACTTGGCTTCTCTATGTTCTTTGTAATTAGGATAAACAGTTGTTTTAACACTTTTTAATGTTCTTGGATCTTTTTTGGATGCATCATTCCTGTGAGATTTGTATGGATCACAATATTTGGTTAATCGTTCAAAATGGGATGGATTAGCATGCATTTGGGTAGAATTACTGAATTGACTATAATCATTTTTTTTATCATCACTACGATTATGTTTGTTTTGGTTAAGGGACAATGACCTGTTTTTCAATTGAATAGAGTTTCCATTTTGTTCTGAAGAAAATTGCGGATTTAACAGTTGAATAGTTGTATGACTTGATGAACTTTGGCCATTATACATTTCCTGTGCTGTAGTGTCAAGCAATTTGACATTTGAATTGTCTCTTTTTAGATCAAAAGGAGTTTGAGTATTAGTTGAAAAATTATATTGCGCATTTGATATTAATGATTCAGGTGTATTAAATGGATTAACATTCTTTCCAGAAGTTAATAAAGTTTCATGCCTTATTCTTGGATCACGAGAGACACTTATGTCAGTGAGAGCTATTTCAACTTCAGTACTTTTCTCATTTGATTTGATAACTGGTTCAAGAGACTCTGTATGCAATGAAGCACAAACTACTTTTGAATTTTCAAGATCAATTAATGTACCTGGTTTTAACGCAGATATAAACTTTGGTTTAGTTTTATTTGATGAACCAGTCGTATGCAATTTATTTATTTCAGTGTTCAATTGTAGATGAATATTGGTCGAAGATTTACTTAATATAACATTACCACGAGTTACTTCACTAGAATTTGGTTCAATGGTTGATATTAAATTTATTCTTGATGCTCCCAAATCCATAAGATCCGATGGGGGTAATGATGGTGGCTGAATAGGTTCCACGCAACTAGCTCTTTTTATACTGCCTATTGCATTTTTTACATAGCTAACATCAATATCATCTTTATAAATAACTGGGCCATTTTTTTGTTTGATGATTTTGTCAACAATTTGTGTAGTAAATTCAGTATGCAGTATAGATGCATCAGACTTATTAAGTTTTCCAATAGAAGCATTGGTTGCAAGACTAATTATTTTATTAAGCCTTATACGACTGTCTGAGAACTCTGGTAGATCATTCTTTGCAAGGAATGAATCATTAATTGAATTTTTGCTACAAGATGACTCGCCAATTTCAACTTTTTCAAAGTTTTTATTAATAATATTCTCATTATTTGGTGGCAAATCTTCTAAACAATCCGTTTGATTGTTTACTATCTTTTCATAACTAGTAATTGGTACTGGTATTTTATTGGAAAGTTCTAACTCCCTATTTTGGTGTTGATTACTTTTGTTAGATGTACATCTTACTTCTGAGGATCTGCCAAGAAAATGTTTTATTGAAAAAAAATGCCTAATAAATAATTCCTTATTTTTTAGTAACAATTTTGTAAATATATTGAGATCAGGGACTGGAACCGAACCTAAAAGAACCGGTTCTGGAACCGGAACCTTTGAAGTATTAAGAACCGGAACCGGACCCAAAACCTTTATTTTAATATAATAAAGTAATGGAACCGAACCGGAATTTTTAAATTAAAAAGGTACTTTAAGGTTCAAAAATAAAATAATTTTATTTATCATATTTAAAGGTATTACGGTTTTGTGTATAACCTATGTATCTATGCTATATTATGAGTTTTCTAATATTTCTCATACCTCAATTAAGCTAACCTAACCTCAATTATACCCACATTCTGGATGACTATTTGAAATTATTATACTTTTTGGTACCGAAATTATTTGGAACCGGTACCTTTATTTTTTTTCATCAAAGAACCAGAACCGAACCGGAATCATTATTTTATTTTTGGAGAACCGGTACCGGAACCGATACCGATAAATTCAAAAGGTTCCAGTCCCTGATTTAGATATAGATAAAAAAAAATAATGATATTTAAAGAAGAATACACTACTTACACATTATTTTCTTCGTTATTTAACTTTGTTTCTTGCATCCAACTAGCTTTAAAATCTGGAGGTAAGTACTGTGAAAATTCAGATGTAAAAGTTAAAATATAAATATTAAAACTAGTTTATGTTAAA
>NC_042493.1:119602560-119613644 GCF_005508785.2 Acyrthosiphon pisum
ATTATTAAATTAAGAATTATAATAAAAAACCTTACGTAGTTTAACGGATTACTGTAGTTATGTATAAATCATACAATATTTTTTTCCCAGATTTTAGTTTATCTGATAACAACTAAGAAAAAAAATATATATAAATACAAACAAAATTTGTTAAAAAAAATAGTGAATATTTTAACATAATATTGTAATAACTAATAGTAATATTCAATTAATTGTTTTAATTTCCAAACTTTAAATGATTTAAATGATAAATAATTACAAAATAAAATACAAGTACATGAAAAACAAATAATAATATACTACAGTTGATAAAAATTTTAATACATTTTATTTGTAAAACAATAATGAATAATTTTAACACGTTGATTTAGTTTCTGTGTATTTTTTTATGACGTCCCTAAAAATAATTTTTCAGAATTCTATTTAACTACTTTAGTAAATGATTACACTATTATTCCGAAGAGATTTTAAGCTTCTTAATCGTTGGAAACAAAGAATAGAATTTCTCAAATGTACACATTATATTGATACTATGGGTAGGTATATAATTTATGGGTGCTAAATAAATATTAGCTCAATATAATACTATGTAAACAAAGCTCATTTTTAAGTATTTGTACTTTCGTGTATAAAACATCATATAAATAATAATAATAATTTTAAGTTATAATTATAGGACATTGAGTACCTCAACAATTTATAATTAAAATAAATATTTTATAGAAAAGTATTTCAAAGTTGTATTATTACATAACTTGTCTTATATAAGATGTAAATTAAAGAGTTATTACATAAAGTTAATCTTGGACCAATCCTCTTCAAATATGACATAAACTTAAGAATATTAAAAACAGTACCTAATACATCTAGGTAGATTGTAGGTACTTACAATTGTTCTAACATAAAAATGATTTAGATAGGTATTTGTCATTTGTAACAATAAGAAAATGATAACATTAATAAATAAAAGTCAACCTAATGAACTAATACAAAATACAGTGGTTATTCAATAGAAAATGTGCAAATATTGGATAGGTAATGTATGAAGCTTCGAATAGTGACTTTAAGGGTGCAATTCAAAAATAGTATTTATCATAAATCACAAGATAAATCTAAACTCATTAATAATCTGAAATACCATAATACATTTTGCATCTATGACACGTAAAACTAAACTATAAATTAAATGTGAAGTATGTTGCAAAAAAAATATTAAATTGTTTGTTAATTTAGGAACGTATAAATGTATAAATTACAAATCATTTATTAGAATTGTTTCGTTATCATTTTAAGTAATATGTAATAATATATTTTCGAAAGATAACCTTCATCAAATACGTCATAAACACAATGGCTAATATATCTGCTTCCTTTGAATTTAAAAGATAAAATAAATAAAAGGTTTTTTTCTCTTTACATTCTGTTAAAATAGTATCTACATCAGTTATCTGCTAACCTTTTTGTGGTAAGACGTGCATGTTACAAGTGCGTCGCGCTTATCTTTTAATAATATTTCATTTTTCCTAGTCGTTCTTTTCCGTTAAAATGTTATGTATTATATGTAATGATGATATTTATGAAGAGGACGAGTTAAATTTCTCTAATTGTAATGGATTTCTCTATTTTGGATGTGCTTCTTTACGTGAATCGGCTATCAGAAAAATGTAGAAAAATGCCAAACAAAAATGGTGCTATTCAAAATGCAAATTAAATATTGAATCTAAGTCAAAAACTACGGAAGATAATGAGGCTCATGTGATAACCAATGAATATTTTAATAGTCTAAATGACTCGGTGAATTTTATGAGGCAAAAGTTTGATGTGTTCAGTAAAAAACTACAAGAACTAATCCTATCTATGAAAGATTTGAGAGAAGAGAATAAAATATTGAATGAGCAAAATAATGATTTAAGAAATGAATTTAATTTATTTTTCAAAAAAGTAATCATTTTAAAACAAAAATTTTTTTAAATTGTTATTGTTCCGAAGATTAATATTGAAGACTGCGAACTCACAGTTAAAAAAATTGCTACAACTTTAAATGTGGAAGTCAATGTTGTCAATTCTTTAAGAATTTAATCCAAACTCAATAAAAGAACAAATAAAATTGTAGCTAAATTAACAATGAAACAATGCATGTCTTAATTGAAACCGCCAGGAAAACTAATCTAACAGGTATTAAGGTTGATTCTGATTGGAAAAATTATGTTGTTTACATTAACAATAATTTAACAATAATTAAATAGAAATTTATTTTTCAAAGCCAAATCATTTGCTCGTGATTCTGGTTACAAGTTTAGTTTAAAGACGCGTAAATATTTATAAAAAAAGATGAAAATTCAAAAACTGTATCAGTAGATAATGATTTTTCTTTAACTAAGTTAACTTAAATTGTTATCAACTGTATCTACTGTCAATAATCTTTTAATTAAAATAAGTGTGAATTTTTAATTTTTTTCTCATGGAAAATATTTGTAAGAGTGTAATTATTATGAATCTTTTTCTGAATTTGTATGTTTAAATAATGAAGAGAATAAAAATTATCTTAATATAATATGCTGTAATATTAGAAGTGTTAATGCACACTTTGATGAACTACTTCTGTTTCTTGAGAATGATAGTAAATATAGGGGACATTGATATAATTGTACTGACGGAAACTTGGCATAATGTTCTATCATGTAATTATGTATTAGAAGGATATAGATTGTATTTTTCTTCCATTAAAAGAAATAAAAATGACGATGTGATGGTGTATGTAAAACTTCATCTAAATGTTGAATTTTTTGAGTATGATTTCGTTGATTCTAATATTATAAAACTCTATATATCTAATACCAAAATGCCAATTAATTTAATATGTGTTTATAGGTCATCCGGTATTGATAGCGAACATTTTATAAACTCATTAAGCGAAATAATTAATGGATTAAAATCTAATAATGATCTAACGGTAATTACAGGTGATATGAATGTCAATATAATTGATGTACATGAAAATAATAACAAATATCTTAATATGTTATCTGAAAGTGCATTTATCTCTTTTATAAACATTTACACGAGATTACCTAAGGGTTTTAATCATTCTTATATAGATCATATTTTTATTAATAGTAATGAAAACGGAGCGAATAAAATTAATACTGGTGTAATACTTACTGATATAACGGATCACTGTACGATTTGTGTTTCTATTCCAATTAATGCTAATGTTGTTAATAATCGAAAAATGTTTAGTATTATTGATTATAATTTAATTACATCAATATTAGCCAATGAAAATTAGATCGAAGTATATGATGCCGGTAGTGATGTTAATAGCTGCTATGAAGTCTTTGATAAAATAATTAAAAAGTAATTGATAATGATAAATCCACAAATCATATATTATTGAAATCCAAAAATGAACACTTAAAAGAATGGATGACTAATGGATTATTAATTTCAGCCCGTCGCAAACAATTTCTCTCAATGAAAGTCAAAAAACACCCTAATAATTTATTAATAAATTTGAATCAATATATGTGAAAAATGATCCAATAACAGCATCTAATATGTTAAATAATTTCTTTATAAATATCGCTGAGAATAATTTAAATAAAACTATCATATCAGAGATATGTCGTTTACATTCAAACTTTTCTTTTAATGAGGTGTTTCTTAAAAAAATTAAATCGTCAGGCGTACTTGATATAATTAAAAATTTTAAAGAAGCTACAGCTGCAGGTTTGGATTAAGTATCAGTCAAAATCTTAAAACATGTTAGTAAATTTCTAGTGGATCCTCTTGTCTATATATATAACTTAAGTATTTTGCATTTGAAAAAATTATCAAAGATAGACTGATAGAATTTTTAGAAAAAAATAATTTTACTATTAAAAAACCAGTATGGCTTCAGACCGGGTTTAGGTACTAAGAATGCTCTTTATACAGTTACTCAATTTTTATATGGTAATTTAGATAATAATAATAAATCGATAGCAATTTTTTTAGACCTAGCCAAGGCTTTTGATACAGTGAATCATGAAATTCTATTAAATATATTACCTGGCTTAGGAATAAGTAACACAATCCTAAACTGGTTTAAAAGCTGCTTGCATAATAGAAAACAGACAGTGAAAATTAATGATATAAATGGAAGCACATACACAATTAAAAAAGGTGTACCACAAGGTAGTGTTCTGAGTCCAATTCAATTTATAATATATATTAACGAAATTTGTGATATTAATTTTGATGGTTCGATAGTCACTTACGCTGATGACACTAGTCTTTTATTCTCGCATAAATCATGGGATGGGGTATATGAGAAAGCCTGCAGAGGGTTCAGTCTGATTATAAAATGGTTAAATGATAAAAAACTATCTTTAAATGGTGATAAAACTGTGTTTATGCCATTCTCAATAAATAAAACTGATTTAAATTTTAACATTTTAGCAGTTCATGGCTGTGTCATTAATACAATTTGTAATCCACAAAACTGCAAAATAATTAAAATGGTTGAAAAAATTTGTTTTGGGCGTTATATATGATAATAACTTAAGATGTAATATTCATATTAACAATTTATTAGGAAAGCTACGCTTCATTACTTATAAAATGGTCAAACTCAAAAATATAGTACCTAAACCAACAATGAAAATAGTTTACTTTGCACTGTATCATTCCAATTTTCAATATGGTATACTGGCATGGGGTGGACTTCGAGACAACATCTTAAATGCACTTGTATTCAATCAAAATAATGTAGTTAAAATGTGTCTTAATAAACTCACTCGACAAGGATCTACGAATGCTAACTAAAAGAATTTGGTGTGCTGCTAATAAGGTTTTTAAATAAAAAAATTGCTTTTATGTACATGATTAAGAAATTTCATTTAGATAACAATTATAAAGAGTTCAGCAACAAAAGAGGAATGAGGAAATATGATTTGACTATTAAATTTGCAAATAAATCTTTTGGTCAGCGTTTTGTGGACCATCAAGGCCCAACTTTCTTCAATTCTATGCCTTATGAATTTAAAAAAAGATACTAGAGGGTGAAATTGTAAATATTAAAGGCATAATATACAATTAGATAACGAATTGCGGTAATATAAACCAGTTTGTTTCCGGTACCGGTAGTACCTATAGCACATAATTTAATTTATTTAATTTATTTATTTATCGATAATGTTTGTTCTGTATAAAAAAAAAAAAAATAGAACTTTTTTCTTTTCTAATAAAAATATTTTCTGTAGTGTTAAATTTAAGTTTTTATTTTAAATTTGTTTAACTAGTTGTGTTAAACTTTAAAATTTATAATATATATTTAGCTTATGTTATTTTTATTATATTTAGCAGTAACCATAACGCCCTACCTCCAACACAAACAGGAGGTAGGTTAATCAATTCTTGTTCAATTTAATGTCGTTGCATGAAATATGTTTTGTTTTTGATTTCTACATAAAAAAAAAAAAAATATATCAAATTGAGAAAATAAGATATCCAATTGATAATTCAAAATTAAAATTGTACAAAATAAATACAGCATGAATGTTAGCGTATAAGTGTAGGAACTTGGATAACACTATATAAACAAAATTCTAAATTAAAATCATGATTTCTACTTTTTTGTAAATTAGTTGATTTCTTTTTACGGCATTCTAAATCTCCTGTGTCTATTTTTAATCAAGTATCTGTACTTAACCTAAACCAAAGAATAATACACCATTTTGTAATGTTCACAAACTAGAACCTATGTACCTATGTACCTAAGTACAATGTAATATAAAAACAATTGACATATTAATGATATAATAAGGTTAAGATAAGACGCAAACCTTTTGGTGTTCACCAGTTCGTAAAAATACTGCAACTTGGACACACGATCCGGTGTAATGTCTAAGAGTTCGCTGTTGTTGATGACTTCCGCGAGAAACGGTAAGAACGTCTGGAGGTGTGATTGCAGTTGGTCTTCTGCGCACAAAATAAACAAGGATAAGTTATGGTTAGGTTTGGTTAACTAACAAAAAGAATACAACATACCTTCGGGATCCACGATCACGTCGTTTTGAGAGGGTTGGTTTGCATCACTGTGTGGGTCGTCGGTGTCTCCTATGGGTTCGAAAAACATGTGGTCGATAATTTACCGAAATGCCCAACCAAGGCCCGGTAGCAAATGAAGTATTAACTGACGAAACAAAAAACAAAGATGGCGGATATTCTAGAGAGATGTGGTGGGAGGATGACACAGTTGCGGCGGCGTCAAGTGAATCACCGAAAAATCTGATTTGGGCGGTACGATGATGGTACGCGTACCATAATGTTGGCAAGCGGTAACTATTATCGTCGGAGCCGAAGGAAAACGAACTGCATAGAAATTTCTAAAATTAAATAAATAAAAATTAATAAATACATTTTTAAAATTCACGTGGTAATCGACGATAACCTCGAGTTGAAGTGGGTGAGTTTATATCGTCGGGACGAGACAAAAATCGATTGGTTTACCTGAAAAACGTGCGTAAACGCCGAACGGTGCGAGGTTCTGCAGTTGTGTGCGCTACCCAGATATATGCACCAATTATTAGTGTTACAAGGCGGCGATAGAACGACGGTCTGACACAAAACGAACAAAAGGCTGAACACTCAAACAGCAGAAGAAGGACTGTGAACTGCATGATAAGGTATGTCAGCACCTTATCCGCTGGAATATATTTTGATGGTGGTCATTGGAAAAAACGATGAAATACGTTTTCTTTTCTAAGGAATATACTACCAAATTGCACGAACAACGAAAACAGCAGTGACCACCAGGGCCGGCCGTAGGTTTTTTGCTGCCCTAGGCAAATCTAATTTACGCTGCCCTTCGCAATAGTTAATTTTTTGGAGAGTAGGGGATTGAATGAAATATGGACATTCATTTTTAACTGTGAACCCTTGTTTTATTTAAAATAAAAATGTTTTGAGTGACCTCAGTTTTCTTATAATAATAATAATAGTAGAATAAAAATAAATGTTGGGTATGAAATAGAACAAGTAATATTTTTGACAATCGTTATACATTCATTATCGTTATCATAGATCAACAATATGTATTTAATTAAACATTAAAAAATATATAACTACTAAATAAAAAATATATTAAATAAAATTAATTTTTCGAGCCTTTTCTTGGGCAAAATCAGTCAGTAAATTTTTAAACTCCAGATTTTCCATTACTTCTATTTCAATAGAAATTGTAGCAAGATCACCTAACCTTTCTTGATTCATGGAAGACCTCAAATAGTTCTTGATTATTTTTAATTTGGAAAAGCTCCGTTTACCAGATGCGACCGACGCAGGCATAGTTACAATAATGCGAAGTGCTACCGCTACATTTGGTACAAAATTGTTATTATCTATCTATTTATTTATTTATCTATTTAAATAAAAATGAATGTCGCTTTTTTCCGTACTCCAAATATTGAAAACTACTCGTCCGAATTACTTGAAATTCATCACAGATGTTTAGCCGGATTAGGGGAAGGTCAGTGAGTCACAAAATATAACTCAAAGTCACAGAAAATAAAAATACAAGATTGGTACAAGTGGTGCGCTCTAATCTATCTATCTATCTATCTATCTATCTATCTATCTATCTACCTATATTATCTATATAAATAAAAATGAATGTCGATTTTTTCCAGTTCCAAAATCTTGAAAACTACTCGTCCGAATTACTTAAAATTCAACACAGATGTTTAGCCGGATTAGGGGAAGGTCAGTAGCTATATGATAAACGCAAAATATAACTCAAAGTTACAAGAAATAAAGATACAAGATTGGTACAAGTGGTGCGCTCTAACGAATTAATATTCAATATACATAATAACGTTTATAAATAATAATAATAATAATAATAATAAAAATAATTATAATCTATATAAAGTTGTTATTTCTCTTATAGCAAGCATCTATAAACAAAAATGGAAATCTGAAAATACCCGTCAGATTTGAAAAAAAAAATAAAATAAAATAATTTAAAAATAAAATTTATAATTCACATTCACTACGTGCACATTTACCACATTCACATTCAAGCTACGACCACGTGCACTTTGTAGCCCTTAAAAAATGACAACCCTTTAAAAAATTGTAATTGTTCAAATCTTTTTGGATATAACTCTCAGCAGTAAGTGTAACTCAGCCACCCTTGTAGGCAATCCGACTATGTCGGATTGTGGACAATTTGCGACAGTATATCAAGTAGATATGTATATCTAATATATAAAAATTTCGAATCAAAGTGTTTGTTATTGAACTTCTCCGAAATGGCTTGAACGAAACTAAATAATGTTCCAATTATTATTTAGTTTATTATAAATTACAATAACATGTTTATATATATAAATAATAATTGTAATAATAATTAAATAATAATTATTATTATATACATTTGTATACTATGTATGTATAATGTATAAATATATATATTTTGTTATATAATAATAATGTATAATGGAGTAGAGTAGAGTAGAGTAGAGTAAGTATGATGGAGATAATCGTAATAAACATTTACCAGAACTAATGGAAAACGTCACGCAAGTGGATGTACTCGTTTGCATTTGTTCAACGAAAAAATTGGCATTACAGCATCTTGCTGACATTTTTAATGACACAAACAAATTGAAAATATTTAAATAAAAAAAAAATAATAATATTGGTTGCTATGTGTTTTACAATTCGAGAATAATATTTATTTATTGTTATTTTTTTTTTAATTTGAATATTTTCTATTTGTTTGTCTCCAAAGCAACCGTTAATAAATGAACATTTCAATCATAAATCTCAAAATTCTTGTTGGATCACCTCCCAGGGTTGATCAATTTCCTTTTTAAATTAGCCTAAAATATATTCTCAGACCTACCAAATATACACAGAAAATTTGATCAAAATCCGTCAAGTTGTTTCGGAGGAGTTCGATCACTAACACTGTGACACAAGAATTTTATATATTAGATAAATATGTAATTTATCATTTTAATTTATAGTTATTGTAAAAATGTTTCAGGTATGGGAGAACACGAAGAATCAACTAAAAATTGGTAAAATACCTGATGGACAAACATGTTTAAAACCTGTTAACTTGAGAGCTGTGTTGTTAAGTCCAATAATTGGATTAAATTATTTTAAAAGACACCAAAAATCATTTTATTTGGACAGTGATACTCTGTATCATAAAACACATTGTGCCGGTGTAATATTAAATAATGAATAACCGAAGAATATATTCAAAATGGTTTATGAATGTTCCCCTGAAGAAGTATTTGCACTTTCTAGTCATCGTGGTAGGGATTCAACACTTAATTTATCAATCCAGCGGTATTATTGGCCTTTGATTACTTTGGATACAAAGCAATACATTAATGAATGTAATATTTGTCAACGTGTCAATCCAGCTACCTACACTTAAAGTGATACCTGAACTACGCTCAGTTCCTCCACCAAAAAAAGTATATTACTTTTAACTAGTAAATTAAGACTTATTAAACTAATTAGTAATTACCGAATAAAATATAATATTTAGGTTTTCAGGCGAATTGGAATCGACCTAATTACATTGCCAGAAGTTAGTGGATATCGGTATGTACCAGTTGCCATTGATTATTTCAGTAAATGGTGAGACGTGGTCATTTTTGGAACAAAAAGCAACTACTGTAGCTTATTTTATTAATGATGGAATAACAATATTTATTATATGTCGACATTGCTACCAAAAGTTGAGATTAGCGATCAGGGTCAGGAATTTTGTAATAATTTATGCGATGAATTGTTCAAATTGACTGGAACTATTCATTAAGTTATTTTGCCATACCATTCACAAAGATTCAATTGTGCCATTAAAATTTATTCGCTAAAAGTATGATGACTCTTTTAGTATGATAAATATTAAATAATGTATTAAAACTACATTAATCCCAAATTTAGATAAACAATGAAAATAAAATTGAATGACTTAACGTTTTACAAGGTGTCCTCTTTATGAACCGGTGTGTACAACACATTATTTGCCATTGTTTTTTTACTATACCAAAGAGAGCCAGTAGTTCTAGTTGACATCAAACATTTCCTAAATGAGGATAGTAGTATAATCGATTACAATTTGTTTACCTGGTGAATTCAAAGAAGACAAGTTTTAAGAAACTTTGCAGAGTAGGCTATCAAAGAGAGGTACATCATATTTACAGTTAGTAAGTAGGGTTACTATATATACTCCTCCCATACATTATTTATTTATGTTAATTTATTATTAAAACTAATTTGGAGGTCAGTTCCAAAATAGATATGTTAAAAGTTTGATTATAAATATTAAGTCTTGTGATGTTTATATTTTGTACAATTTATATATCTTAGATGGTGTAAGTTAGTAATAATATTTACATGAGTTGGATGTTGGTACCTTTCAGAGGGTATTTTTAATTTTTCACTCTTTTTTTGTATTATTATAAAAGCCAAAAAACTTAAAACTAAAAATAAATCAGTATAACTTGAACAATTTTTGAGGGATATCTATTATTATAACACAATACACCAAATTTAAATTAATAGTCCTCCTAATTTTCACAACACACAATGTATTATAAAATGATGGTGACACAACATTTATTTAATAATTTGATGATATAAGTACTCAAATAATAGTTAACTTTTTTTAATGTTTAGACAAAATGCAAGACAATGTGTCAGAAAACATTCAACATGCTTAGAATTTTCAAAAAATATTGTATGCCAAAGACACCCTTAAGCGGATAGTGTCTTTAAAGTTGGGGATAAAGTTCTACAACAAGTCTGAAGACAGAAATGGAGAATGGGCTCTAATATCATGGACTGGTACTTATACAATTCAGTTCGATTCGATCGGTTGTCCTAATCGGTCGTGTGTTTCGATTAGTGTTCAGTGCGCTCTCTTATCTAATCTTTAGGCAATATTAATTCGATAATAATGTCTTGTGGCAAGTGCAATACTGTTATTTCCCCAGCTAAATCGGCTGTGTGTATTACATGTGATACAAATTATCATCCGGTATGCACTAAACTCAAAACACTGACAAATTACAAAA
>NC_042493.1:119613694-119625090 GCF_005508785.2 Acyrthosiphon pisum
GTACTTGAACTTCTAAAGTATACTATTATATATCTATGTATAGTACCACGGTTTGTTGTTGATGTATAACGCGTTACCTAATGGATATTGTGATATGATTAATTTGGAATTTATTATTGATATTATAGATAAGTATAGATACTATAGATAAGTATACCTATAATAAGTATGTCTAATACCTAGACTGACAAACCGTCTCCGCTCAGAATCGTTTTTCTTATACAGTGATATTATATCATTGAATTAATAATACTGTACAGCAGAGCGACATCCACTTATCCACCTTTTTTTATTTTTTTTTGTGTCTGTCATCACCTTTTAGAACAGTAAAAGTGCTTGGATTTTCTTTAACAGTACCTTTTCTGATAGGAAAGTGAATCTAGTTGGTACTTTTGGGAGTCAAAAGTAAAATTTTTCCAATAGTTTTCAAAAGCGCCGTGAAAAACAAAAGAAAAATTAAGGAGAAACGGGAATTTTTACGCAAAATCTGTTTTCGAGAAAATTGATTTTGGTTTTTGGTGTAACTTTAAAACTAATGACTGTAGATACATGAAATTTTCACTGGTTGTTTATATTTCCATTATTTTTTTTTATAAATATCAGTAAAATGTTATTTGATCGTTAAAAAAGCATGACAATTTAATACAAGAGTCCTCATATATTGTTATAACAGCAGTTGAAAAATATTAAAAATACATTCGCACAATTTTTATTAATAAGCATTTATAGTTGGAATTTCAACAAAATTTATCAAATTTAAAATGCAATAATTATTTTGTAGTTAAAATTTATAAAATATTCAACTTTTATAGCTAAGGACCGACAATTTAAAACAAGGTTCCACGTAAAAAGGTTATATATAAATTACTTTTTCACAATAATATCATCAAATATACCTACTTAGTAATATCATACGCTGTCTGACCGTTCGCTCAGAATCATTTTTTTTATATAATGATATTATATCATTGAATTCAAATTTAACATTATCCATTACAGTGACCTACTTGTAACCTACTGTATGGGAAAGCGACACCCACTTGCCCACCTTTTTAGTTTTCAATTTTACTATTATAGGTAGGTAACGGTAACGGAACGTGGAACTATAGTCTATATATACAGACTTATTTTATTAAAATTTAGGTAATTTATAGTAGGTACCTATGGGACACAAAAAACTGATGAACATATTATAGTTTAAACTTTAAATATGATATTATTTATTGATATAGGAATAATTATATAAACTGTTTTATGTGAAAAATAATTAAGAATACATTTATTTGCCTTAATACATTGTTATTTTGTTTCATTTTCATTTATCCATCAATTTTTAATTGCGTAGGTACCTACCTATATTCTATTATTTACGAACTAATAATCATTATACTGGGTGATTCTTTTATCATAGAACACTCATTATTTCAGAAAGTGTACATTTTTTTTTACATAGTTTCAAGTCGCTTATAAAACAATGTTTTTCTTCAAAAATTATATTTTTAAATATTTTTTATCCTTATAATTTTTTAAGTTTTTTAATTTTTCAGTAAAAACTGACTTTAGAAATGTGTTACAAAAGATTGAAGCACTTTCTAAAAATATGGTTACTATTGAAACATCAATTAAATTTTGTTCTGATTCTATTGATGATTTTAGTTCAAAACTAGAATCGGCTGTTAAAAAAATATCGGTCATGGAAAATAAAATTGAATTTTATGAACAAAAATGTAATAAACTTGAGAAAGAAGTAAATTTTCTCAAAGGCAATATTTGTAATGCTGAACAAGCTTCTATGATCAATAATATTGAAATTTCTGGAGTTCCAAAAACTGCAAATGAAAATGTGTCAGAAATTGTAAAAAAAATAGCTAACGTTTTAAACTATGAAATTATACCTAGCGATATTTTACATTCATTTAGAGGAAAATCATATAAAAACAAAGATGGAAATATTTTTGTGCAGTTTTGCTCAAAAACCGTTAAAGATTCAATATTAAATAATATTAAACTTCGTCATAAAAATAAAAACCCAGTAACCGCAAAGCACCTCCATTCAAGTTTTGATGATTCGAATATTTACATAAATGATCAATTAACTCATTACAACAAAAAGCTATTATGGACTGCTAAGGAAGTAGCAAAAAACTATTACTTCAAATACACTTGGGCGAACTCGGGAGGAATATTCATCAGAAAACAAATTGATGGACAAGCGTTCAAAATTTCAAATTTAGAGATTCTACGAAAAATGGACGAAGAAGAACAAAAGGTAAAAGTTCTTTGGGAAAATATTGATTAATAAGTACCTATATTTTTATAACATGTATTAGTAATTTTTCTTGTTTATCCATGGTTAATAATTTAGATTTTAATTTTTTAGACACTAAGTCCAATTTAGAATATAGTACATACAATATAAATAATTTAAATGATATTCATAATAAAACTAATGAATTTTCTTTACTGTGCATGAACATACGTAGTATTTGTAAACATTTAAATTTATGTAAAACACAACATCGAATTTCAACGATTTTGCATTATTCCTCTAGTATTATAATTGCACACTCTTATCTAGGTCATGTTATCGACATCATTACGTACACTAACAACTTAATATTTAAACATTGGTATAGACTAATGATTTTTTTATTTTTTTTTTTTTTATTTCCCATATAAACCATAATATCTATAGATGATAGAATTAAATACAGATTTTATAGAACCTTACATCATAAACAATGACATGAATATAGTTAACACTGATTTGGACGAGTATATAACAAGCATTAAGAATAGCCATCTTAATCTTTTGCACATGAATATTAGGTCTTATAATCATAATATAGATGAAGTCTGGTGTCTGATAAACGACTCAATTAGTAGCTTAGATATTATAATATTTAGTGAAACTTGGAACAGCACGGGTTTTGTCCCACAAGATATAACTGGTTTTTCGAATTTTAATAGTAAAAATAACTTTAACCAAAATGATGGAGTTCTTATCTATATAAATAACAATCTTCACAGTATATCTGTTGAACAACAACCATTTTTCTCTGAGGCCAGTTGCTTAAAAATAAATCTAAAAGCAAATAATAAACAAATTACGATACTAGCCACATACCGTTCCCCAAAATCGAATATAAACATTTTTCTATCGGAACTGAATACTTTACTTACCTCAGGTGTCTTAGAAAATAATTGTATATGGATTGGTGATACAAATATTGACATATTAGAAGTAAATACGTCCTTAAGCACCGAAAATTACTTAAATATATTATCCTCAAATGGATTTATCTCTCAAATATTTACGTACACTAGAGAGGTAAATGAAACCAAATCCTGTATTGATCACTTATTTAGTAGAAATGTTCATCTTAATACTGTTGTAATTAAAACCAGTATAACGGATCATTACACAATCATAAGTAGTTTGATAATATCGCCGAATAATATAAAACATAATATAGACAGTAGAAATAATAATACTACATCATATATAAACTATAATAAAGTAGTTCAATTATTATCTATCAACGAATGGACTGGTTTATTTGAAACCAGTAATCCCGCGGCAGCATTAAACAAATTTAATGGACATATTTTAGATACCATAAATAACTGTATAGTCTCAAAGCATCATATGAGTACGAAAAATCGTAAGCTAAAACCATGGATAACTAATGGTCTTGTAATATCTATAAAAAATAGAGATAAACTAAATATGAAAACTAAGAGGGACAAAACAAATCTTAAATTATTAAATTACTATAGAGCATATAGAAATAAACTAACAATATTAATTCGGAAGGCAAAAGAACAATTTTATATAAATAAAATAGAGACATGTAAAGGTAATGGAAGAGAAATCTGGAAAGTAATTAATGAACTAACATCTAGAAAAGAAATCTCGCCTAAGCTTCCAATCAACGATATAATTGAAAATAAACACCCAACATCATCACCAAAAGACTACTTAAATATTGTTAACTCATATTATGCAACAACTGGTAAAAGATTAGTAGAAAAAAATTTCTCCGATTGTGTAAATAACATACAGTCTAATTTTGGAACAAAAATTAATAATATATCAAATAAAAAAAATATATTTAAAATAAATACCATCGGTAGTAATGAAGTCATAAATATACTAAATAAATTGAATAACAACTCAGCACCAGGTCCGGATGGCTATACAGCTCTGTTTATTAAACAAATAGGAGACAATGTGATCCCACCTATCGTTCATATAATTAATTGTAGTATAGTCAACGGTATAGTACCCGATGAATTGAAAATGGCTAAAATTGTACCAATATATAAAAGCGGTGATAAAACTGATTTTTTAAATTATAGACCCATCTCCTTAGTAGGTATTATAGCCAAAATTCTCGAAAAAATAATAAAAAACCAACTCTTAGAATACCTAGAAAGTGAGAAAATACTATTTGAAGGACAATATGGGTTTAGAAGGAACTTAGGAACAGAGGACGCTTTAATAGATTTAACAAATTTTTTACATAACAAGAGAGACAATAAAAAGAAAATACTAATTTCGTTTCTAGACTTAGAAAAAGCTTTCGATTCAATTAGTAGAAAACTATTACTACATAAGTTAAATGAATTAGGATTCGATACTATTACACTCAATTGGTTTTCTAGTTATCTGAGTAATAGACAGCAATTAACCACTATTGGATCGCATTATAGTGACTACTGTTATGTCGATGATTATGTAGTAACACAAGGAACGTCATTAGGTCCCTTACTATTTTTAATCTATATCAACTCTATTCCAGCTTCATTATTAAAAGGTAAACTATTCATGTTTGCCGATGATATAGCTCTTGTTAATACCGAAGAAAATTGGTCAAAATTAATAGAAATTGTCGAAATTGACTTAGAGCTTGTATATAACTGGATGGAAAAAAATGTATTATCACTTAATGTAAATAAATCAGTATGCATGCCGATAGTCACAAACCGATCACAACTTCCAGTTGGAGTGAACTTCATATTACATCAATGTTCCGCAAATAAAACAATCTGCAATTGTAAACCACTTAAAATGGTACAACAATTTAAATATTTAGGAGTCATAATGGATCAAGAGCTGAAATTGTCTGAGCATATAAAATTTATCAAAAATAAAATCCGGAGATTAACTTCCCTATTTTATAAAATTCGCTTTCTTAAGGAATCAGTTGTACGGCAAATTTATATGGCATTATGTAATTCACTCTTATTATATGGTATAACATGCTGGGGAGGTGCCAGCAGAACCGGCATACAATCAGTATATATTGCCCAGAAAATTACTATAAAAGTAGCCTACTCGTTACCGCCGACATACCCTTCAATAGATATTTTTAAAAATACTAACATACTATCAATCTATAAATTATACATTAAACAAATACTTATAAAAGCAATTCAAATGCAAATACTTAATAATACAGATATAATAGACAGTAGAACAGGTAATAACATAAAAATACCTTATATATCACTATCCAGTACAAAAAGTGCTCCCGATTATATGGCCAAAACTATATTCAACAATCTAGGAAATGATGTAAAGAGTCTAATAAAGTATGAATGTGAAAATCAGTCTAATAAAACCAATGAAAAAAATATAATTAACAAAAATCGTATAAAAAATATAATTACTAAAATAGTAAATGACCTAGATGAGAATGTGTGTGTAAATCAATTATTAAAAAGTATCTATGTGTAAATATAAATGATTATCTATTAGCATCGTTTAGTTATATAATTATAAGATAATGTTATTTAGAGTAGTAAAATACATCATCCTCAATTGTATAAGACATTGTATAAGACACATGACACTTTATTTTTATAATATTATATAAGTAATATGTATAGGAACTCCGTATACCAGAAACGAGCTTGCTCAGTTGGTATACGTATCAGCTCTTATCACTATTTATTGTAGTAATTTAATTTAATTTTTGTAATTTAATTTTTGTGATTTTGCTGAAATAAATAAATAAATAAATAAATAAATATCATTATATAAAAAAAATGATTCTGAGCGAACGGTCAGACAGCGTATGATATTACTAAGTAGGTATATTTGATGATATTATTGTGAAAAAGTAATTTATATATAACCTTTTTACGTGGAACCTTGTTTTAAATTGTCGGTCCTTAGCTATAAAAGTTGAATATTTTATAAATTTTAACTACAAAATAATTATTGCATTTTAAATTTGATAAATTTTGTTGAAATTCCAACTATAAATGCTTATTAATAAAAATTGTGCGAATGTATTTTTAATATTTTTCAACTGCTGTTATAACAATATATGAGGACTCTTGTATTAAATTGTCATGCTTTTTTAACGATCAAATAACATTTTACTGATATTTATAAAAAAAAATAATGGAAATATAAACAACCAGTGAAAATTTCATGTATCTACAGTCATTAGTTTTAAAGTTACACCAAAAACCAAAATCAATTTTCTCGAAAACAGATTTTGCGTAAAAATTCCCGTTTCTCCTTAATTTTTCTTTTGTTTTTCACGGCGCTTTTGAAAACTATTGGAAAAATTTTACTTTTGACTCCCAAAAGTACCAACTAGATTCACTTTCCTATCAGAAAAGGTACTGTTAAAGAAAATCCAAGCACTTTTACTGTTCTAAAAGGTGATGACAGACACAAAAAAAAATAAAAAAAGGTGGATAAGTGGATGTCGCTCTGCTGTACAGTATTATTAATTCAATGATATAATATCACTGTATAAGAAAAACGATTCTGAGCGGAGACGGTTTGTCAGTCTAGGTATTAGACATACTTATTATAGGTATACTTATCTATAGTATCTATACTTATCTATAATATCAATAATAAATTCCAAATTAATCATATCACAATATCCATTAGGTAACGCGTTATACATCAACAACAAACCGTGGTACTATCATAGATATATTATAATAGTATACTTTAGAAGTTTCAAGTACCCACAAATAATATTATACAATCACAACAAAGTATCTAAAATAGTTATTCCAGGCTTTTTAATATGTAATATCGTCCAAATTTGAGCTTAAAATTACTATAAAAATAAACTGTGCTTATGTATTTCTTAGAATTTTTGGTAACAGAATTAAATATTTACGTAAAATCTTGTTTTAAATTTTCAATCCTTAGATATAAAAGTTGAACATTTTATAAATTTTTAACTACAAAATAATTATTCAATTTTAAATTTGGTAATTTTTGTCAAGATTTTAACTTCAAATGCTTATAAAAAAAAATTGTGCCTATGTATTTGTAATATTTTTCAACTGCTATTGTAACAATGTATCAGGAGCCCTGTATTTATTTTTTACACTTTTTGGCCCAATAGATAAAACTTTATTGATATTTATAGAAAAAAAAAACTAAAAAAATTGAAAACTTACAATGTCCGTCAACAGCTAAAAAAGAGTCAAATTATTTTCAAAATTTTATCGTATATAGAAAATGCTAATATAAACATTCAGTGAAATTTTCAAGTTTCTACAGTCACTAGTTTTTTAATTACAACAAAATAAGAAAATCGTTACGTAAGAAATCGAGTGAATATCAAATGTTGTAAAAATATGAATTTCAAACACTCATAAAAATTTAATTTGAGTTTCTTATAGACAATTTTTTTAGATAAAGGTAGACAATATTATGAGGAATCTTGTATTACATTTTCAAATCTTGGATTTAAAAAGAAAAATTTTTACGAATTCTTAACCCAAAATAAATTGCTAATTTCTGTCAATTTTTGAACTTTAACTGCTAAAAAAAAAAATTGTGACTAAGGATTTTTATTATTTTTCAAATTTCATTGTAATAATATAGTAGGAGCCTTGTATTAAATTTTCAAGTATTTTTACTCAGCAAATAAAGTTTTATTGACATTCATAGAAAAAAAGCTAATTAAATTGGAAACTGAAATTGTCCGTAAACAGCTCAAAACAAACCAAAATATTTTGAAAATTTTATCATGTATAGAAAATGGAAATATAAACAACCAGTGAAAATGTCATGTATCTACAGTCATTCGTTTTAATGTAACACCAAAAACCAAAATCAATTTTCTCGAAAGCAGGTTTTGCGTAAAAATTCCCGTTTTTCCTTAATTTTTCTTTTGTTTTTCACGGCGCTTTTGAAAACTAATGGAAAAATGTTACTTTTGACCCCCCAAAGTACCAACTAGATTCACTTTCCTATCAGAAAAGGTACTGTTGAAGAAAATCCAAGCACTTTTACTGTCCTAAAAGGTGATGACAGACACAAAAATAAAAAATAAAATAAAAGAACACACATCATTGTAAAATCAATACATTCATCGTTCCACTTAGAATCTAAAACTAAAAAAATTGAAAACTAACAATGTCCGTAAACAGCTCAAAAAGAGTCAAAATACTTTGAGTATTTTTTTCAAGTATAAGAATTGATAAAATAATCATTCAGTAAAATTGTAATGTATCTACAGTCATTCGTATTTTAATTACCTACAACAAAATAAGGAAATCGTTACATGAGAAATCCCAGAATATCAAATGTTGTAAAAATATGAATTTCAAACACTCATAGAAATTTAATTTGAGTTTCTTGTAGATATTTTTTTTTTTTTGATAAAGATAAACAAATTTATGAGGAATCTTGCATTACATTTTCAAATCTTAGATTTAAAAATAAATTTTTTTATAAATTTATAACTCAAAATAATTTGGAATTTTTCGCATTTTGTCAATATTTGAGCTTTGAATGCTTATAAAAAAAAAATGGGCTATGGATTTTTAATTTTATTGCCAAACAATAAACTAGTAGCTTTCTATTAAATTGTCAAGCAAAACACATCTAAAATACTAAGTGATGCCTGTGTTAGACAAAGACAGAAAATCCCTGGTGGAATTCCCTTAAGAGGACGTCGCACCGGCATATGTTGTCTCCGTCTTACACACGTACGACTTAGAAAATTTTCGTTTGCTAGTTTTAATAGGGTTCTGTCATTTTTGATATTAGAGTGAATTGACCTATTATAAAACTTTTAGGTATCAACAATGTCTGTGTTCTGTCGTTGGCTTTCTACGATATCTTAATTGTTAAGTGAGTTATCTGTATATAAAATATTAACATTTGAAAATGCTCATAACTCACTTAAAAATTTAAATATCATAAAAAACCAACGAGAGAACACAGATAACATAGTTACCTAAAAGTTTGATAATAAGTCAGATCACTCTAATATCAAAACTGACAGCACCCTATTGAAACTAGCACCTTTTTTAGAGTATAAGTGACAGTAATGAAAACTGGAATCACCAAATGACATACCCGTGTCGCTTTGACCCCACTTTATTTTTTAGACTGTGTGAGAGGGGAGGTATAAAACTACACTAAAACAGTGGCGACTCCAGGGGGGTGGACCCTGGGTCCGACCCCCCCCTTGGCTTATGTCATAGTTTTATTTTTATTTTTAAAAGTTTCCGTAAAATGTTCATCGAAATTTATTGATTAGTTTGATTATTACTTATTAGTTATTAGATTAGATTTGGACATTAGGTATTTTATTGATAACACGTCGAATCCGATAATAATTAATCGACATACATTGTAAATATAAATTTAAAAAAGGTGGGCAAGTGGATGTCGCTATGCTTTACAGTAGGTTACAAGTGGGCCACTGTATAATGGATGGTATTAAATTTGAATTCAATGATTAAATATCATTGTATAAGAAAAACGATTCCGAGCGGAGACGGTGTGTCGGTCTAGGTATAAGACATATTATATACTATTATATCTATGGTATTAAAAAAAAATTGACCTATAATATACACAGGAATATCACAATATCCATTAGGTAGGTACTTATAACGCGTTATACATCAACAACAAACCGTGATACTATCATAGATATATAATAGTATACTTTAAAAGTTTCAAGTACCCACGAGTAATATTATACAATCACAACAAAATAACTAAAATAGTTATTCTAGGTTTTTTAACATGTGATTTCGTCCAAATTCGAACTTAAAAGGACTATAAAAATAAACTGTGCTTATGTATTTTTTAGATTTTTCGGTTTCAGAATTAACTACTTACCTACGTGGAATCTTGTTTTAAATTTTCAATTCTTAGATATAAAAGTTGAGCATTTTATGAATTTTTAACTACAAAATAATTATTCAATTTTCAATTTGATACATTTTGTCAAAATTCGATCATTAAATGCTTATAAAAAAAAATTGTGCATATGTATTTTGAATATATTTCAACTGTTATTGTAACAATATATCAGAAACCCTGCATTCAATTTTAACGTTTAGGAATTTCAAATGCTCATAAAAATTTAATTTAACTTGTAGACATTTTTTTTTTTAAAAAGATAGACAAACTTATGAGGAATCTTGTATTACATTTTCAAATCTTAGATTTAAAAAGAAAATTTTTCATGAATTTCTAACTCAAAATAATTTGCAAATTTTCGTCATTTTTACGTATTTTGTCAATATTTGAACTTTAGATGCTTATAAAAAAAAATTGTGACTATAGACTTTTAATTTTTTTCATCTGCCATTGAAACAATATACTAGGAGCCTTCTATTAAATTTTCAAGCTTTTTTAACCAACAAATAAAATTTTATTGATATTTATAGAAAAAAAACTAATAAAAATGGAAACTGAAAATGTCCGTAAAGAGCTCAAAATAAGTCAAAATATTTTCAAAATTGTATGGTGTATAGAAAATGAAAATATTAACATTCAGTCAAAATTTCATGTGCCTACGATAATTTGTTTAAGAGTTGCACCAAAAACCAAAATCAATTTTCTCTAAACAGATTTTGTGTAAAAATTCCCGTTTTTCCTTAATTTTTCTTTTGTTTTTCACGGCGCTTTTGAAAACTACTGGGAAATTTTTACTTTTGACCCCCCAAAGTACCAACTAGATTCACTTTCCTATTAGAAAAGAAACTGTTGGAGAAAATCCAAGCACTTTTACTTTCTTAAAAGGTGATGACAGACACAAAAAAAAATTTTAAAAAAAACACATCATTGTAAAATTAATACATTTATCTTTCCACTCAGAATCTAAAATGTAAATAATATAATTGTCTGTTTTTTTTTATTGGTCTTAAACTCGGCAAATTGTGTTTATTAAGAAATGAAATGTATGCATATACTCAGGAAAAGGACAGAAAAACAGTAGTTAAATACATTTTTTTGCACCCCCCCCCCCTCCCCTTGAATAAATCTTGGTTGCGCCACTGCACTAAAATACATGCATTATATTTTAAACAAGAAATTTAATATTTTTACTGACTTGCTCATCCAAAAATACTTTGTGCTAATTCATCTGCAACTACTTTGG
>NC_042493.1:119625140-119625698 GCF_005508785.2 Acyrthosiphon pisum
AACTATATTCAACAATCTAGGAAATGATGTAAAGAGTCTAATAAAGTATGAATGTGAAAATCAGTCTAATAAAACCAATGAAAAAAATATAATTAACAAAAATCGTATAAAAAATATAATTATTAAAATAGTAAATGACCTAGATGAGAATATGTGTATAAATCAATTATTAAAAAGTATCTATGTGTAAATATAAATGATTATCTATTAGCATCGTTTAGTTATATAATTATAAGATAATGTTATTTAGAGTAGTAAAATACATCATCCTCAATTGTATAAGACATTGTATAAGACACATGACACTTTATTTTTATAATATTATATAAGTAATATGTATAGGAACTCCGTATACCAGAAACGAGCTTGCTCAGTTGGTATACGTATCAGCTCTTATCACTATTTATTGTAGTAATTTAATTTAATTTTTGTAATTTAATTTTTGTGATTTTGCTGAAATAAATAAAAAAAAAAAAAAAAAAAAAAATATTATATTGAAATTAAGAAATTAAGAATTAAAAGAATTTAAAAGAAGAACCTATTCAATAAAATTATAGT
>NC_042493.1:119625798-119626204 GCF_005508785.2 Acyrthosiphon pisum
AGGTATTCAATAGTAAAAAAAAGTATTTAAAATATTATTCAAATTTCAAATAATACTTCAAAATAAAAAGTAGTTTTTTAAAAAAATATTCAATATGGAAAATAATGTTGAATACTTTTATTCAAATACATTAACTCAAATACTTTACAACACTGATGCTATGATATTTTTAAGAAATAGTGAAGTATAAGCTAAATTTATTTTTGAAAAAAATTATTTTATTTTATGTCAACTTCATGTAACTATTGTCGATTAATTTATTGTAATCATTATTTATCTATTTTTGTTTCTTTTTTTTAATGTTCATTTTATGTATTATTATATAAAGGACTTAGGTCCGTTAAATTCAAAATAAAAATAAAATATATTATTGATACAACCATCATTAACTGAAATTATATTTTCA
>NC_042493.1:119626304-119626948 GCF_005508785.2 Acyrthosiphon pisum
TATGGCCACACTCTGTCTATCAAGGCACTCTAATCCCAGGGCCAGTTTTAGTGGGGGGAATTTGAACTGAAAAAAAAATATTTTTATTATAACCTCAAGTAAGATATTTTGCATAGTCTATAGAAAATGCAATAATACGGTCACCTGCCTTATCAGAATTGATAAGTGGTAAATGTAGGATAGCTGTTATCTTCACAGACATTGTTCTGTGAACGTCGCATTGTCACAAAATTGTTTGTTTTTCGTGTTTTTATAATATTGTATTTAAACTTTAAAGAAGTTCGTCTAATTTTTCGTGTATAATTTAGTGTAAACCTTTCGGTGTCCGGTAATTATTGTTCGAGGCAATTGCCAATTATACATATTAATATGTCTTCTTTTCCCATTTTTAGGGTGTTTATTGTTCTAACCGCCAGTGTTGAGAATTAGTACCTTTTAAATTTAGAGTAAAACTTTCGGTGCCATCGAATGTCTGTATTGTTAACTATTTCGTATGTAGAAGGCGGTTCTAAATGCCTTTTCGTTATTCGTCTGATTTTTCGTCAGCCGTTCCTGTTTGATGGATTGTAGACCGATCGTATCCAAACACCTGTTTTTATTGGAAATATTCATTGCTTTCCTTTTCTGTTTTTACCTCAGCCTTG
>NC_042493.1:119628844-119631657 GCF_005508785.2 Acyrthosiphon pisum
CTTGAAGTATGTAAATTACGAGAGCCATTGAGTATGTTGAATAATATAGTCAGAAAAACACTTAATTTTCAGTCGGCAAAATTATAATGAATACACCCCCCCCCCCCTAAAAAAATGTATAGCGCCGGCCCTGTCTAATCCCATCCAATTAAGACGCAACTTTATGCCCGGACACAGAAAATGTCAACAGTATAGTCAACTACTTGAGAAAAATACATCTGTATAATCTAATTTAACTTAATAAAAAAAAAAAAATAAATAATTGTAACAATGTAATCACAAAAATTGTTAAAATATGTAATCGTTTTGTAAAATGTTAGCTAATAATTTTTGTTGTTGATATTTTAAATGATCAATAATAATAAAAAAAAAAATAAAAAAAAATAATATATTCATGTTAACTTTAAGCTTCTAGTTATAGTGGAGAATAATACATTATAACTGCAAAATATGCCTAACAATAAACCAGTATTAATAAATATTAATAATCAAAATAAAAATGATATAAATGTGATAAATGCATCGGCCATACCTTAATAAATTAATACCACTAATGGTCGACCAATACTCACATGTGAATGTATTGAGTGGCCGATTTAATCTGAGCAACCACTTCGCCACAAACAACAGACGAACAAAATGCACAATAGTACAATACTAACTCTCAACACTGACTGTTAGAACAACAAACGCCCTAAATGGGAAAGAAAGACAGATTAATATGTATAATTTGCATGTTACCTCGAACAATAATTACCGGACAGCGTAAAAATTCACTAGAACATGAATTAAATTTATACAGCACAAAACATGAAACATGAGTGTGCACCGTATGCTGCGAACACGCTGCAAGCTGAGCTAAAAACAGAAAAGAAAGCAATGAATATTACAAAAAAACGGTTTTTGGATACGATCGGACTACAATCCATCAAACAGGAACGGCTGACGAAAATCAGACGAATAACGAAAAGGCATTTAGAACCGCCTTCTACATACGAATAGTTAACAATACAGACATTCGATGGCACCGAAAGTTTTACTCTAAATTTAAAAGGTACTAATTCTCAACACTGGCGGTTAGAACAATAAACACCCTAAAAATGGGAAAAGAAGACATATTAATATGTATAATTGGCAATTGCCTCGAACAATAATTACCGGACACCGAAAGGTTTACACTAAATTATACACGAAAAATTAGACGAACTTCTTTAAAGTTTAAATACAATATTATAAAAACACGAAAAACAAACAATTTTGTGACAATGCGACGTTCACAGAACAATGTCTGTGAAGATAACAGCTATCCTACATTTACCACTTATCAATTCTGATAAGGCAGGTGACCGTATTATTGCATTTTCTATAGACTATGCAAAATATCTTACTTGAGGTTCTAATAAAAATATTTTTTTTTCAGTTCAAATTCAACATTTAAGATGGATGAATAAATAATAATTATTGCTATTGAGATTACCTATACTATTAAATATTAATTATATTAACACAATTATTGAAACAATAAAGTCATAAAGATCTATTTTGCGAATTTTAAAGGTAGGTAGGTACCTACCGATACCTACTCGATTTCAAAAATAGTTATTACATTTAGAAAACAATAACACAATGAAACAATTTAAAGTATCTATTTTAATATTCTAATAACTAGTATGACTATGGTTCCATAAACAATAATATTAATATAAATTCAAGTTTAAAAAATCACCCATCCATCATACACAATACCTACCTACGCAGACATGATCGCATTTTTGTAAAAGATAAATAACGTCATATTTTTATTTTAGATTTTACAATACCTAGGTACCTAACTATTTTTACAGTTTTGAGTAATTTAACGATTATTACATTATACTATGTATGCACGAAAATTAAAATTAAATGTTTTGAATAATTACCTTTAGAAAAACCTCAGTGAGTTACCATTTTAAGAGTCGATAAAAATAATTCCTTTATAATTAGACACATTTTGTCAAGTATTGCGGACTTGATTTTGTTACAGCTAATAAATAATAATAAAATATTGTCAAATAAAAATTCAAACTATAATATTATGTAAATCGTTGTAGGTATTCAAAGAAAAATTATGATTTTTCAAATGCGTGATCACGGGCCCAGCTCGTCCAGGCATTATGACGACCCTGGATACATATAATAATAATGATATTTTATTAACGGAATAAAATTCCAATTTACAATAGTATCCTAATGACAGTATAATATACTATAATATAATAATACAACAATAATAATATACATTATGCGTGAGTTATATAAAATAAAAATAAAATTCATACAAATAATATTAAAAAAAAAGGTGGGTAAGTGGATTTCGCTCTGCTGTACAGTAGGTAGGTTACAAGTGGGTCACTGTATAATGGATGGTATTAAATTTGGATTCAATGATATAATATCATTGTAAAAGAAAAACGATTCTGAGCGGAGACGGTATGTCAGTCTAGGTATAAGACATAATATTATATTATAGTCTATAGTATTTAAAAAAAATGACCTATAATAGGTACCTACCTATAATAAATTCCAAATTAATCATATCATAATATCTATTAGGTACTTATAGCGCGTTATACATCAACAAAAAACCGTGGTACTATCATAGATATATAATAGTATACTTTAGAAGTTTCAAGTACCCACGAATAATATTATACAATCACATCAAAATAACTAAAATAGTTACCTATCCTCGTTTTTAATATGTAATTTCGTCCAAATTTGTACTTAAAATGACTATAAAATAACTGTGTAAATGTATTTTTTAGATTTTTTGG
>NC_042493.1:119632185-119643828 GCF_005508785.2 Acyrthosiphon pisum
GGTGTATAGGAAATGCTAATATAAACATTCAGTAAAATTTTCATGTATCTGCAGTTATTCGTTGCGAATTATTTACATTCACTCAGACTGTATACAATAACAATAATAATCCATATAGCATGCATCGTTGGCCTCCTGTTATTTCTTTTTTTCTATTTTAGTTTTTTTTTTCTAAAACTATAATATTAATATTATATCGTTACATCTAACCCATATTTTATTATTATGTTTAATAATTGATGTGTAATGGACTTGTGACTCATAGACTCATAGTTGGACTATGGTGGCAAATCACAGAATTAAGAGCATATGATTTGTCATCGACCTTAATTGTTGCCACGGGTAATGAATTAATCACCAGATTGTTTATTTTATTATTATTGTATTATTATTTTATTTTGTTATTGTTCCAAGTTTTCAGCATAATAATATAATAAAATCGCGCTGGATCACGACTTCACTAAACAATCACAGTCGTTGAGTTGTCAGCACGACTAAAGATAGTACCTATATAATCTATATACTATATTATACTATATAGCTATATATCAGCAATATACGAAATGGTAATAAGGTCGTCGCCGCCGCCACCATCGGGATTAGGGTAGTGAGGATTGATAGGCGGTGGGTAGCGGGATATTTACGATATGTTCCCTGACCCACCGATTATCCATCCCCACTTTTCCATACGCAAAATTGGTCTTAAAAGTACTTGAACATTTTTGCTTATAACTTAAAAATAAATTCTAACCAATCTGCTAGCGAGTTACTCTGTTCCCATCTACACAATATTTCTGATCGATTGATACCTTGTACGACTTTATATGTTCAGCCGTTTGCCCTGTAGAGGTTGACGAAGGATTGACATAAATTAGGACGATATTTCAATGTTAAAACACGGTTTCCTGTTAATATACGTTAGTGGCTACTCCGCTATTTTTTTTACTTAGCTTCGCGCCACTACCGTCGCGCTGGATAGGTAGCACCTATATTATACCTATATTTTACATTACACCTAGTTATAATGTACCTAACAATAACTGGTTTCGGGAAAGTGTTGTATACAGATATATCGGCGCGTATATAGGTACTAAAAACGAATCAAGGCAAACCGACCTTGCAACCACTCCCACCCTATCCCGGACTACCCATTATAGAAATGAAATTATAAAATATGTTGGTAAACAACTCTCTTTACCCGTTTTATCGAATAATAGTGATATCGGCGTGGCGGAATACATAATATACGACAGACCGGCACCTTATGTCACCCCAGTCCCATATAGGTATACTCTTGTACACAATAATGGAGGCTGGGTCTCGATGGGGAGGAGGGTGGAAACCCGTCTAATTTAAAAGCAATGTTATGTACAGATGGGCGTGAGTGCCCACTTATCGATAAAAAATATATAGCATACAAGAACATGCAATTATTATCTTTTGGTTCCATTAACTATAATATACAAATATATAGTATATAGATGATATTCGAGTCCAAGCATGGACGAGGGTATAAAAACTAGAATGTGACACATTTTTTAATTCGTTATGTTATATTATATTAATTATATTATATATTTAGTCGGCAGATCATAAGTCCGCTTATGTTAACATTATTTTCATACATTTATTTGTTCAAATTTTAATGAATATTTATATTACAATAACAATAGAAACGGTTTTGTAGATTTTTATTGTTCTTAGTAAAGTAATACATAAAAAATACAGATTAAAGTGATATGTAAAATGTTAAGAAGTGCAATAAAGTATTACCTATTAGCATCATAGATAGTTATTTTATCGTTTTGTTATATTATTAGTGTTTATCATAGGCACCTATGCACAAAAAAAATAATAATTCAATCAGGTCTCGATTAAGTATCGCAACTATAGGCATGGTTTTAATATTATAAGTAACATTAGACAGTTGTATAATACTTGGAATTTAATAAAAATAGTAATAGGTACCTCAATGACACCATATAATACCCATTATATATATTCCATTAATAACTATTAGTTTCGACAGTCATTTTTATTTTTATCAAGTAGAATTAAATTCGGGATTGCAAATTTTTGGTAGGTAGTCATTTAACTAATTTGCCAGATACAACTCCTACTATTATTAGAACTTTGGCTAATGGAACTCTGTTTGTATCATTAATATATGCATTGTAATATTTTATAATGTATTTAAAATGTATAATATTCTTTTTTTGTTTATTAGTATTAATCACAATAAATATTATTACCTACCAGTGTATTTTATTTATAATTTATTGCTTTGCATAATATATATTACCTATCAGTGTATTTTATTTAATATAATTTATAAAAGGTGAAAGGCGTTTGGATTTCAAAATCAAAATTTTTAATTGATTATTTTTGTTATAGTTCAATACTTCAATTTATACGATCAAGAGTAAGTACCTACTAACCACTAACGAGTAGAATTATGTTGAGTAAACAAACGGAGTTGTTTTTGTACGAATCTGTTAATAGTCCTCTAATACTTGCTATATATAACAATTTCTAATTTTTGTATTCTTCACTTGATAAAATATACAAATGATTGTATTTTAAGTAATTTTACAATATAAATTTAACTATGATGTACATTTTAACATATAGTTGCGAGCATTTTCCTTTTCTGTTAAACGATCTTGATGTTGAATTTAAAGCAGCACTGTGGTTCGTCATCGTGGGCATTAGATTCGGTATCCCAGAACTTGAACTTGACTGTGTAACTAGTCCTAGGATAGTTTTTGGATACGAATAAATTATACAGCCAATTCTGTTCGGTGTCCTTTATCACTGGACAACTTGTATATAAACACGCATTCGTATCCATGTCCAGAAACGGTAAGTCCAACAAAAATGTTTCCGCGTATAGTCTTGTCTTTGGTAAGTTCGAACCAAATTCTGAAATGAATTAATTATTAATATTCAAATGTAAAGAGCAGTTAAAAATTTTAATATTTCCAAATGTATAATATACTTTATAGCTCTGGTCTAGCTGTGCCATTCAAATTCAAGTACCAATATTAAGACATCCGTTATATCTTGTATATTGTAAAACGATAATTACAAAAAGAAACATATTATAATATCGACATTTTTCTGAAAATTAGGACTTGGCGCCCCCCCTCCTCTCCAACGATATCTTTGGAGCCTACTCGTACTGTATTTATGTGAATTATATTGTATAATTAAGGTAGGTCGTAGGTAGGTACCATCAACTTTGTATAAGTAGGTTCTGTGATAATATATACCTACCTATTATATTGTAAATTTCAATAAATTTCGGTAAATATTTTAATAACTGAATTTTATTTTGACCTTGGTATACTTTAAAATTTTCAAAACAATTATTCACCAATTAGTTTATAGTGGCAGGCGTTCAAAATCCCGACAATGATAATCTTGAATAGTCAATAACCAGACACCAAAATCCTGATAAATCAAAATCCCGACACTCCAAAATACCTACTGATCAAAATACCGACCATTTGAAATACTGACAAAATAAAATAATTTTATCTTCTCTCATAAAAGTTTCATCTAGTATCTATATTATCTAAAACGCTCAATTCTTTGTTCTCAGTCTGAGTGAACGATTGAACATTTCAAGTAAAAAAAGGTGGGCAAGTGGATTTCGCTCTGCTGTATAGTAGGATACAAGTGGGTCACTGTATAATGGATGGTATTAAATTTGAATTCGATGATAGAATATCATTGTGTAAGAAAAACGATTCTGAGCGAAGACTGAATATAGGTATAAGATAATATTATATTATATACTTATATCTATGGTATTAAAAAAAATTGACCTATAATAAATTCACGATTAATCATATCACAATATCCATTAGGTACTTATAACGCGTTATACATCAACAACAAACCGTGATACTATCATAGATATATAATAGTATACTTTAGAAGTTTCAAGTACCCACGAAATATTATACAAGCACAACAAAATAACTAAAATAGCTGTTATTCTAGGTTTTTTAATATGTAATTTCGTCCAAATTTTAAATTAAAATGAGTATAAAAATAAACTGTGTAAATGTATTTTTTTGATTTTTTGGTAACAGAATAATTACTTACGTGGAATCTTGTTTTAAATTTTCAATTCTTAGATACAAAAATTGAACATTTTATAAATTTTTAACTACAAAATAATTATTCAATTTTAAATTTGATAAATTTTGTCAGAATTTGAACTTCAAATACTTATAAAAAAAAAAATTGTGCCCATGTATTTTAATATTTTTCAACCGCTATTGTAACAATATATCAGGAGCATTGTTTTAAAATTTCACACTTTTTGGCCCAACAGATAAAACTTTATTGATATTATTATAGCAAAAAAAAACTAAAAAAATTGAAAACTAAGAAAGTCCGTAATCGGCTCAAAAAGACTTAAAATATTTTCTAAATTTTATGGTGTATAGAAAATGAAAATATTAACATTCAGTGAAATTTTCAAATATCTATAGTCATTCGTTTTTTAATTACTTACAATAAAACAAGGAAATCATTACATGAGAAATCGAGCGAATATCAAATGTTGTAAAAATATGAATTTCAAACGATCATAAAAATTTAATTTGACGCTCTTGTAGAAATTTTTATTCTTTGATAAAGGTAGAGAATATTATGAGGAATTTTGTATTACATTTTCAACTCTTAGATTTAAAAAGAAAAATTTTTACGAATTCTTAACCCAAACTAATTTGCTAATTTTCGTGATTTTGACATATTTTGTCAATTTTTGAACTTCAAATAGTAATAAAAAAAAAATGTGACTAAGGATTTTTAATATTTTTCAAATGTCATTGTAAAAATATAGTAGGAGCCTTGTATTAAATTTTCAAGTATTTTTACTCAACAAATAAAGTTTTATTGACATTCATAAAAAAAAAACTAATAATATTGGAAACTTAAAATGTCCCTAAATAGTTCAAAACAAATAAAAATATTTTGAAAATTATATCATGTATACCTAGAAAATAAAAATATAAACAACCAGTGAAAATGTCATGTATTTACGGTCATTTGTTTTAAAGTTACACCAAAAACCAAAATCAATTTTCTCGAAAACAGATTTTATGTAAAATTTCCCGTTTTTCCTTAATTTTTCTTTTGTTTTTCACGGAGCTTTTGAAAACTATTGGAAATTTCAAATTTTGACCTCCCGAATGTACCAACTACATTCACTTTTCAATAAAACAAGATACTGTTAAAGAAAATCGAAGCAGTTTTACTGCCCCAAACGGTGATGACAGACACAAAAATAAAATAATAAAAACACACATCATTGCAAAATCAATACATTCATCGTTCCACTCGGAATCTAAAACGACGTATACGAAGTATACACTCACCGATATACACACTGTATACAACATTCGTTAACAACAATTTTTCTGATAAGATGTATTATAGAATATAGATACATTAATTATTATTTGCAGATTAAATTATATCGTGTTTATTATATTTTATTGATCAATAATAGAATAATTATCGGCCCGAGTTTACAACCAACTTTTTTTTATTATTTAAAATTTCCAGGCCGAATTACAATCGACTTATTTTATTACCTAAAATTTCCAGGCCGAGTTTACAACAAAAAAACTTAACCGGGGGCCCAGTTTACATTTGCCCGAACAAATTTCTCGTAGACTCGATATTGTAACTCACATTTTAGTAGAAATAATAATAACAATAGACGTAATAATTAAAAAATCGTCACCGAAACCAAAGAAATGGTAATATTATATACGCACAGACCCACTTCTTCCGCCCAAACTTTGGTCTGTGTCAGAATTAATGACCATGGAATTTCTAGGACACAAAATATTGTCGAAGGTTGGCATCGACGTTGGTCAACTTTGGTTGGTATACCTCATGTGGGAGTCTATACAACGATCGAAGAGCTTCAGAAAGAACAACAGCGAGTTGACTTAGAAATTAAAAGTATTAAAGAACCAAAACCGAAACAGAAGAAACAAATAATTGACAGAGAGAAAAGAATAATAATGGTACCTATATAGAGATAGATCAAATAGAAGTGTATTAGATTTTTTACGGGGTTTGGCTCATAATATATGAATGTAGTTTTGAATATTTGTTTCGTTCAATGACTATCGTGGCTCACATGCCGAATATTATATCAAATAATGAAAATAAGAATATTATCATGTATACAATTATTAAATATAATATAAATTTTTTTGAATTTTGAATTTATTAAATAATTATAACGAATGTATAATAGGTAGTATAATTAATATAATGCAATTGTAGTGTAATGTATTGTTTCAGTTTTTAAATTAAACTGATGAATAATAAACATAATAATATTATTTAAATATATTTGGTTGGGAATTTAAACTGTCGGCATTGTGATTTGTGTGATTTGATTTCGACGTCTTTATAATTAACAAATGCCTTTTTTATAAACTGAACTTTTTTTATGAATATCGCCATGGCCACTAGATAAGTGATAAAAACACAAAATGGAATATAATTTGTTATTTGTGTTTGCTTTTTAAAATATACAAGTATACAACTATTAATTTTCTTGATTAACTTGATAGTACAAAAGTACAACATAATTAAAAAAACAAAAATACCTACTATCCTATTGATATAATATATCAAATATTACATATTATGTAGCCAAAGTCAGATTGAAAATTATGTTTTACATATTATAATAAAATAATTTAAAAGGAAATTTATATTCTATTTGGTTAGTTTTTTTATTATAAACTGTTTTTTTTATCTAATTTATTTTTATAGTCCAAGGTGTCAAATAGACAACCGGGCTCTTATTATTTTGGAAATTTATAAAATGTAGAATATAGAATTATAGAATTGTTAATTAAATATTGTCATTTTACATAAAGCTTTTTATATTAAAAGTAAATAATGTATATGTAATTTAGATTTGTTAATAAATAATTCATACATTTGTTATTATTATCAACATTATTTATTTTAAGCTTGAAACTAAGAAATATTGACCACAGATCTTAGCTGTGTGAGTGTGCTTGAATTTTCGTAAAAAAAATACTAAGCCTGGTAATCTTTGTGGGATGGGCGTATTCTTTTAATTTTCCCCGGGTGTTAAAAAGCTAAGATCCAGCCATGTATGAAACTATCCAAATGTCCTACCTACAAACATAGTATGAAGCAATTTTTTTTATATTTCCTATTATTGTGTTATAGTACTATTTAAAAAATATTAATTATACGTACTAGGTTTATATTTGAATGCGATAGACGCGTTAACGGTTTGTGGCAATACACATGTTTGGTTGTATAAAGCTTGGGGACATGGATCGATAAACAAATCATATACAAGACAATTAGTATCTGAAAAAAAACGGTCAAATAGTAAGTAAAACAAAAAAAACTGATTAAAATCTAATAATTATAAAATTTATAAGTTTTTAAGTTATAACCAATTATGCAATACTCACTCCGGCACATGTGAAAGTTTTTGACTTGTTCGGCGTTCACTGAACTTGTAGCAAGCATTAATCCTACTACAGTTAACACGAAGATCGCCATTGTATCACGGAAACAGTAACGTACACTAAATACTCGCAAGAGAAAACTTCAATGCCAGTGCGTGTGGTTACTGGTTTGGTACAATTTATCATACTGCGATAAACCGCGGTGAGGTTCTCGTTTATATACCTCAGAGCACACATTTTTTTTTTATGTCAAAGTGGGGGTTATGCAATCCATTTGAATTTATACGTCATGGATGTGTATAGTAGTGTATATTATATATTAAACTGGTTTTATATATCAAAACCAAACAAAACGAAGCGTCAATGGCAAGGCTGGGCAATAACGACTTAAAAAGTTAATTTTATTTCAACTTTTTATATTAACAAGTTACTTTTGGATTTTCATTAACTTAACTGTTAACTTACTAAATTAATTCTATTTTAATTAACATGAAGTTAAAGAATTAATTTTTCATTTTAAGGAATAAGTTAAGATAATTTATTTATTTTTTTATTTTATTATATTTCACTATTTTAATCCATTTCGTTTTCATTTAAAAAATATTTACCGTGAATTGTTAAAAGTTAAAAATTTATACCATTCAAATCTAACTTATATAAAAATACTGTATAAAGTATAAACACTAAAGTCTATAATTTAGTTTTGGCTTAGAAAAAAATTAAGGACGCTAGTTGTATAAACAAATTAAGTTTTTTTTAACTCAATAAAAAGTTAACAAAAAGTGTATTAACTTTTAACCTAACTTAGTTAACCTATAGCTAAATTAACTTTTAACATTTTGTTATTGGTGTATATTAATTAAACTTAACTGAGTTAAAAAAAAACTGGCCCAGCATTGGGTATATCGTTATACTGCATTGTATATACCTACTTACATAAGTATATTATATCATTATGTTCACATAAATAGTATACGCATTACGGTGTAAACAGATTCAATATTTATTCAGTATTAATTATAAATTAAGTCGTACCTTCGAACTTTTGCTCCGGTGTCTAAAATATCCTATTTAAAAATTGCAAAAATATCTTGTTTAACTTGAATATTTTCGTGAATAAATCGAAATTACGTTTTTTTTAAATAAATATTAGGTATAGAATAAATAATATATCCCTCATTTTTGTAGATTTACTATCGAAAATAAGGTCATTAGAGTTATCGGTATCGATAAGTGGTCCATCTAACTGGAACGATTCACTACAAAATATGCTGCTGCAGTGATCCACAGCAAAACTCAAACAAAAATAAATAATATAATAATATAATATAATCAATTTTTTATAAGCATCTAAAGTTCAAATATTGACCAAATACGTAAAAATTACATAAATTTACGAATTATTTTGAGTTAGAAATTCATGAAACATTTTCTATTTAAATCTAAGATTTGAAAATGTAATACAAGATTCCTCATAAGTTTGTCTATCTTTATCAACGAATTTTGCCGCCCCTAACATTATAATATTATCAATATTTTGAAAATGCCGCCTTCTTACTCAATAAGTGCTGCTTATTATAGGTGCCACCCTAAGCGTGGGCCAGAAGTATGTCGCCTACCCCTAGAGCCGGACCTGATTAAATACAATTGATTAACTATGATGCAGACGCGATATTTTCCTTGGCTTATTTTACTACGTGAACTTTGTATTTTAATACATCACAATGCGAGTAATGCGACAATACATACCGCATTCACATACAATATATAATAAAATATAATATAATGTGTAGTGAAATAAACACTGAGTTCATATACAATACCGTACCTACCATTGATGCATGTGTGTATGCGTGTGTGTGTGTGTGTGTGTGAATAGTCCGAAATCCGAATGTACCTACGTCCTACTTTATATAAATTATAAAATTACATACTATT
The DNA here is from genome assembly GCF_005508785.2 of Acyrthosiphon pisum. Taxonomy (NCBI): domain Eukaryota; kingdom Metazoa; phylum Arthropoda; class Insecta; order Hemiptera; family Aphididae; genus Acyrthosiphon; species Acyrthosiphon pisum. The sequence goes on from NC_042493.1 coordinate 119,641,620, forward strand.
TAAACGTGGGTAAATATAAAATATATTATAATAATACAGAATATGTATTTTTAAAACCTTTTAAATAGCACAGTTGCTGCTGTACTGGAGGCAAGACTACGTTTTCGTAGCCTAACCCACCGTGGCTTATGTCGGCGACCACTCGCACATAATAATATTTTGACCTTTTCATTCTACCTACGAGCGATTAAAACAACTAATTAAATAAACTAATTTTAAGAAACGCTCGCTTATATCGGAATATCATTGCGCTCGACTTGAAATATTTTTATCATTCCGTCTCCACATGATAGGTACTATATGGTACACTGTACGAGTGATTTCGATCCTACAATTCTTGTTAATTTTAATATATTTTTTGATTTTTTTAAAATCCTTATGATGAGCTAGCTGTATAACTTCACTTGGGATAAATGAACAATTAACTGAAATACAGCGCTATAAATACGTATCTCGATTTTGTATATCTCAAGTCAAAGGAAAACCGACGTCGGTGTATGATCACTTTGTGTGATAATTCGTCCTATAGATAGGCAAACGCAAATGGTGGATTGGATTTACCACTTGATTTATTTTTTAACGTGGTTTAAACTACTCTTCAAACTTTTCTGATATACCTATCTAAGAACAATCTCTGAGATGTTCGTCGAAATCGTTCCCACGGGACTCTTGACAGTTGACAACCTCTATAGCAGGTATATTATGTAAAAATAAAAATACACCTGCCTGAATTTATATAAAAATAATATAATACTCATCAGATCCTACCTACAAATATATGATAAGTGCATTTGAAATTTCTTCATTTCATAAGTACCTATATTTTTACTGTCTAAAAAATGTAAATTCAAGCCGGTTTTTTGTATCCGATATAAATTAAACATTATGTAGGTAATATTATATATGTACACTATTTATGTGTATATGTGTTGTTACGTATTATACTGTTTAGTCATATATATTTTTTACACGTATTTAAAAAAAATATAATATAATTAACTATGAAAAATGTTCACTATATTATTGTTACTTAAATTTAAATTTAAAATAAAATAATATATGACATTCAATAATGATATCTAGTTATTTCAAATAAAAATAAAATAAATAAAAAACAAGATTTTCTTCGTAGCTACACTAAAAACAGTTGTAATCTGTGTACTTAACCAAAGATGTCAACGATTTTTTCATGTAAAAAAAACGTACCGGTGGAGTCTTAATAGTCTTACATATTTTTAATGGTAAAAAAAGTATCACTTTGATTTGCTAGACACTCAAACATGGGTTTCGAATTAAAATTCTTTGTAAATACGAAAAAGCATCGGGCATACGCTGAGGTATAGGTATCATTGAATTACCAATTACCATGTGTGATTTTTTTTGAATTCAGCACAATTATCATTAAACCCTAAGATTTATTGTCTACCTATTGGTTTGAACATTTTGTTATTGTAAAATAATTTTGATGCCTAGTCAATTGTATAAATCAATCATCATAGTTATCATTATATCAGCTTGTGCATACATAATATCTATAGGTACCTTAGAAGCAGTCTTTTAAAGAATAGATACTTTTATTTTGTGTTCAAAATACATATTCGAATACGTTTGAAACAATATTTATTAGTAGGGCCCGGATTTTTATGCAAAAATTTTTGTTAAATATGCACATATATATGCACTCAACAATTCAAAAATATGCAAATAATATGCAAAAAAAATTATTGTTTAAAAAATCAAAATTTTAAAAAAAATTAAAAAATTAAAAAATATAGTATTAAGTGAAAAAAAAAATACAATTTAAAAATCATTTTTTAAAATTTGTATTAAGCATAAAAATGTATATTAATTAATAATTATTGAACGAGTACCAACATGATGTAACAAAATGTGCTTTTAAATTATCAAATTGAAAACTTCTACGATTGTCGCGTAGCACCACCTTGTATTTCGAAAAACTTCTTTCACGTCTGCTGACACAATGGGTGCGTATTTGAAACAAGAAATATCTTCTGGTGACAACTTTGCAAGGTCTTCATCATCGTTTCTTATTTCTCCGCTTATAAATTCAAAAATTTTTTTTATTTGTGATAATCCGGGATTTTTTGATAATACTTCCGATAGTTTAACTTTAGCAAATTCAATACCTCGTCCTCCTTCACTCAATTTATTTTCTACATTTTGAACCAATCCTAGACTTTTTCCAAGA
>NC_042493.1:119644332-119674199 GCF_005508785.2 Acyrthosiphon pisum
ATGTAGAAGAATATGCATTTGCATAAAAATCCGGGCCCTATTTATTAGTATTGGAATGGTTGGAAATATCGTGGGTGAATCAAATTTCATTCAAAGGAAAAAATGATTGTTTATACTTAATAACTTATTTGAATGTGGCCGATTTTCAATTGGCGAATTTGTTTTGTCAAAAATATAAACTATTTTTCTACTTAAAAAAAAGTATTTTTTTAGTGAATAAAAAAATACAAAAAAAATTATTGAGAATACGTAGGTAATCGAATATTTTTTTTTCAAAAAGTGTTTCAAATAGTATTCGAATAAAAAGAAATTATTTGAATATTTTACTAGACTGCTTAGCGAAGTCTCTTTGTCGATTAATAATCGACATTGCTATCGATAACTGCGTGATTAAACACATAGTAAAGTCCACATTCTATTGAGTTTATTTTATGAATAATTAATAATCTGAACTACGGTTATCTAAATAGCCATTATTCATATAACCTTGTCCCTCGATCTGGATGTAGTCGATGTTTGTCTATCATGGCGATAGTACACTTGATAAAGTCTAAATTCCTATTGAGTTTATTTTATGAATAATTAATAATCTGAACTACAGTTATCTATATAATCATTATTTATATAACTTTTATTGATCTGGATGTAGTCGATGTTTGTATATCATGGCGATAGTGATTTCGTGTCCAAGTTCAATGTGAAGCATCGTATACAAATAACGAAAACGAACTATATATTTTATCGAAATAATATTTTTTTAATGACTACATTCATTTTACTTAAAATATCAAATAATAGACGTTTTATTAAGGGCCCTGGTGTCAGTTTTTCAAATTTTCCACAATTCTATAAAATTTGAAAATTAAATTTTATATTTTAGTTGCTACCTCAAATATAAGACTTTTCCACTAATCTACTACCCGATAACTATTTAGGGGTGGTTGATAGGGTGTATTATGTCGAAAAAAATTACTTTACGGGAATAACTCTCAAGCTATATAGAATTGTCGGATTTTGATGAGTATTTTTTTATCTGAAAGAAGAAGACTTCCTACAGTCCGCATCAATCTCTGATTTTGTATTTTATTTTAAATAATAGTATAAAATAATTTATAAAAAAAGCTAAAAATCGTCTTTTTTAAAGACTGATAATTAAGTTTGAGATGAAAATATCGAAAAAAGAGTTCGATGCGGGCTGTAGAATATTCTCCTATATTAATAAAATAAAAAATTATCAAATTTAGTTAACTCTACAGGGCAGGATCATTATTCCCGTCAACCGTGTTTTTGAGGTCAAAATCACATTGGCACCGGGCGCCTTAACCAATATTTATTCGAGTTAGGATAATGGATTGAGTAATAGTATTTCTTAAGAGGATGTCAGCGCACTATTTGTTTTCTCTCTCTTGCCCACGCGCAATATAGACAAAACGCATTTACGCAAAAGCATTTTTTCTATGCGTTTAAATAATCTTAGAGTAAAGTCACCTATTACAAAGAAGATAGAGAATAATATTTTTGAGGGAATGACATATCGATTTTATATTTTATTATTATTTGACTTTGTATTCGACTTTCAAAATAAATAAAAAATGTTGTAAATTTAAATGATATTTAAATTGTTTTGAGACAATATTTAGACAAATCGACATGTCATTCCCTCAAAAGTATTATTCTCTATCTTTTTTGTCATGGGTGACTTTACTCTAATATGACTTAAACACATAGAAAAAATGATTTTGCGTAAATGCATTTTGTCTATGTTGCGTGTGAGCCAGAGAGAGAAAACAAATAGTGCGCTGACAGCCTCTTAAGTTATCAATTATTATAACTTACGTTTTGAATTATTTTATATTATTATGTATAATATAATTTTTCAAATATAAACGATTTTAGCTGCATATTTTTAAGAATATTTTGGTAACTTTAATTGCATGCATATGTAAGTCTTCGAAACGTGTTTCAGTGGTATTCAAACTGTGCTACCAATGAGGGTCAGAAGATCCGATGGTGCGATGGCATTAATTTCTACATTATTATATTTTATTCTAAACGTAAAACATTTAAATTTAATTTCCGTTTTCTATGTTTTATTATAATTACATTTGTATCCTAATTTGGTTTGATAAAATAATTGATATATTTTGAATTAATATTTAAACATAATCAAAAAAAAAAAAATAACGCACATTTGGAAATCCTTATGCGGGTATTTAGCGTCCGCACAGGCGAAACGTTTGAAATTGTTTTGCGTAATGTAAATAATAACTGATATAAATGGTGTTATATTGCTGACCATTCATTACATTACTTTTATGATAAATTATCTACACTGCTAGAAAAATAATTGATATTGTAAAATCTATATAATCTCATTATAAATGTACTGCAGTAGAGGTGTTGGTTAGCCATTCAATTTCGTACCTATATTTCATTGTTGAAAAAAAATTCGTTATTTATTTGTAATAGGTAGTAATAATTAAGTACCTACATGGGTAGCATACTATTCAAATTTTTGATAATATTTAAAATGAATATATATACATTTTATTTTTGGCCTGCAGATGTTAGTAATAATATAAGACGTATACTCTATACGAAACAGGATAAAAGGTGTTGCGTAGTAATTTATTACCAACCATCTGTAAACACCCCTACCGATGCACACCACCAGTCGACACAAGAATGTTTGGAATGTATATTTCAGTCCATGTCTAACAAAGAAGAAAAAATACCCTGTCTGTAATAGTGTCGTGCGTGAGTCTTCGGCATGTGTATATGACATGACCTAACCTTACCAGGGGTATTAAAGCTGTGCGCGGCGGTCGTGAATGCAGCTGTAACGTCGCGCGTGGTATATAACCTGTATAAAAAAAAATAATATTATGTTGTTGACGATTATTTCTATCGATGAATGATCATAATAATATATTCACTGTAATATTATAAATGTACAGCATTATAGCTATAAGATGCCTACTCAATAGACGCAATTAGGATGGTTATACTTGAAGGGGGGGGGGAATTAACCCCCCACCGGTTTTATCCGTACCCTCCCCTTCCAAGTGTAATAATCATATTTTAGTTTAAATCTTTAAAATATCAATTATCAGGGTCTGTGCTGCAGATATAATTTTAGTGTCACCTGAAAAACCATATGAGGTACTACCTACTTATATTATAGTTTTATATTCATTTTTAAATGAACTTTATTTAACTGTAATAATAACAAGTACGTAGTTCTAGTAAAATTTGTGGTACCATTTAGACAAATGGATACATTTTATTTGTGGTCCGCATTAAATCATAAACTACTCTTCTTATGTTCGATTTTTATGTATCGAAATACTCAGAAAAATATTTTTCTTTCGAAGAAGAAATTAAAACTGTATGTCGTAGTTCAAAAAAGTAAAAAAATTAAAAGGATAAAAAATAGGTACCTTCATCAAAATATTTATAATAGACAACCTATAGTCTTATAATAATTGTCTACAGTTCTGATAATACAGATAATATATTTTTTTATTTTTTATTTTCTATGATTGATTAATTATTCTATAAAATAGTTACAATTTAATTATTAGAAACATCATTAGTGACATTGTATTTTTTTTTTTCATCAAATAAAATAAGTAAATATATATATTTCCACAAATGTATGGAAAAAGAAAATCATAAAAATAAAAAAAAGCAGATAAGTGGATGTCGCTCTGCTGTACAGTAGGTTACAAGTGGGTCATTGTATAATGGGTTGTATAGACCTGAATCCAATGATAAAATATCATTGTATAATAAAAACGAGTCTGAGCGGGACGGTTGTCATTCTGGATATTTTATATTGTTATTAAAATTATTTTATCATGTAAGCTTAATTAATATATAATATTATAATTTTTTATCGTTTCTATGGTGATAAACAAAGCGTTAGAAATTAAAATCTCATTTTTAGCGTTTTTTCGTAATTTTTTGGTGATTTTTCCCGTGGCATTAAATAACTACTGAGGAAATCAGAAAATGACCTCTCTAAAGTACCATCTTGATCCAATTTGCTAAAATATAAGGTACTATATGTTGAAGTCGAAGCACTTCTGGAAGAAATTTTATATACCTTCTAGTACCTCTTTTTCATGAATTTATAATTTATTATGGTAACGCTTATTTTTATTGTTAATTGTGTAATCATGGTATCTTAAATATTTACAACTTATTGAGTACCTAGCTTTAGTAGTGTATTTTAAATTATTATTTTATATTTATTTCTTTATATATTCATATAAATATGAATACTGGACCCCACTGACAAAATTAACGTGGGGCTCAGGAGTTCTTAAACAAATTATATAAAAAATACCACTTGTATTTTATGTATTTTATTAATATTATTAAAATTATTTTACATCGAACAAAAAAAAAAAAAAAAAATAATAAGAACTAAAAATTCACCTATAAAATAAATTGTAAATTAATCAATCAGCTTCATCGGGTATTTATTACCTACACATCAAAAAAAAGTTGTCATCCTATAATAGACCATTTTCATAAACGATAGACCACAATGTCGATAAAATGTATTAACTAATGTGGTGGTAATTATTAGGTAGTGATAATAATTGATAGTACTAGTACTTGTCTATGGTAGACATATAATATAGGTAGTATACAGTGTCCCGTCAGGATTTATCCGTTGCGATATCTGAGATATCTCCTGAGATAATAAATATAATATCTTAAATCTGTTTTTTTTTTCAGTCTGGCAGAGACAATGAGTAGGTATACATATTTTTGTTTAAATTTAATTACATTGTTTGGTAAAAAAATTTAAAAAGTTATTTTTTAATTTTAAATTTTTGAAACAATTGAAGATGGCCATTTCATAGAGTTTATTTTAGTGAAAATGTTGACTTTTCAACATTTCATTTTCGTCAATCTCATTATTTTTAATAATTTTTTTTTAGTTTTTGTGTAAAACAGCAAAAAACCGCTTTTTATCCGGGTGGCTCTATGGCTAATGGGTAAACCCTCATAGGATACTCTGTATACTGTATACCATGGTTTAAATATATAAAGTTATTGCACATAGCCTATATTGTTATCAAACAAAAGTTAAATGCCAGCGTAAGGGCAGACTTGGGTAGTATTCTGAATACTTTTTAAATATTTTTTTTTTTATATGGTCTATACGGTATTTTGAATACTTTTTACAAGTTTTCTGAGTACAGTATTTGGAATACTTTTTTCTTATAAAGGTATACTCTTATATATTACTAATTATTACTTATTAATTATATTAATTTGAATATAATTTATAGCTAATAGATAACCAGATAGGTGTGTATTATAAAGATTATAATCATGTTCATTTATAAACACAAAATTGAAAAAATAATATTTTTGCTATTGAAAACTAAATATACTAAAAATAGTATTCGAAAAATATTTGGAATACTTACAAAAAGAATATTATTATCATAAAGTATTCGAATACATAGTCTGAAAACTTTTTTTTAAATTAAGTATTTTATCCAAGTCTGCGTAGTAGAGCATAGTAAAGCCAATACCCATAGGCCGTCCCATTACGCTGCCATTTTAATTCTTTAACGTGATACAATGATAGAGAGGGGGCACTATTTATTGCAATAACATTGTATATTTAAACCATGCTGTATACTATAATATAATATAGTATTATACTATAATTAGTTAAAGGGTGTGGTGAACGTTTTATATAAACTATTCAATCCTATTGATATATATCGCGAACATTCGCCTCATTATGACGTTTAATTTGACTGACGTTTCAAATATATCAAACAGTTAAGCCACTAACTTTTTAGGCCATTCAATTCCTTTTAAAATTTTAAAATACCTATCTAATATTACATTTAATATATCAATATACATAAAACTTATTTACCTCATTTTTAAAAACATTTGGATCAATGTTTAAGAAGTAAAACAATTTGAAATCTAGTGAATGATTTTCCATAATATGTTTTTATACCTATATAAAAAAAAACTTACCTGAGAGTCAAATTAATTTTTTATGTTTACCTATTTGAAGTTATTGTTGAAATATTGTATTCAGTATAAATACTATAGCCTATAATTTAGTTTTGGGTTGGTAAAAATAAAGTATGCTAGCGTTGTATAAACAAATTAACTTTTTTTAACTCAATAAAAAGTTTACAAAAAGTGTGTATTAACTTTTAACTTAACTGCGTTAACTTATAGTTAAATTAACTTTTAAGTATTTGTGATTGGTACACATTAACTTAAATTAACTGAGTTAAAAATAATCATTAACTTGCCCAGCCTTGACTATAATGGTGCGTCCACATTTGAGAAAATTGACATTGTTTAATAATTTATAAAAATAAATAAAAGCCCAAGGCCAAAGGATCATGTGTATAGAAATTTGTACGCACAACATAAACTTTTACTAGTGTGGATGCAGCTTTATGAAGATTTTGGTTAGATTGTTTGATTGTGTGATTGTGTGAAGAATGTCTCTGCTCAATATAGCCTAATGTATGCAGTATGTGTCATGACTCCTATTTTGAATCGGATTGAGTGAATAACTTTAATAATCATATTAATAGGTAATTATAGTATTATTTACTATTTGCACAATGTAATGAAACATTTTAAGTATCAGTACAAACTAAAAAACTTCATTAATTATTAAGCTAAAGAAATATTAAAATAATGAGAGTAATAATAATAATAATAATAATAATAGTATGAATAAAAATATTTATACACAAACTATTATCATTTATTATTTTATCTAAAATCTATTCAATACACCTTTATATATTTATCTGATTAATAAAGTTCATTATTGACAATGTTCTAGTTGATTATAAATTTGTATGATTTATTCCCTTTTTTTTTTTTATACAACCAGCTCTGTAGAAAATAGATATTGTATGGTATTATATGGTAGGTTAAATAAACTAAGATGATTTATGTAGAAAGTTTCATATAATTAATATAATATAAACATACATGTTTACATCAACCATTGTTATACATCAACAAGTATCTATTTAAAAGTCATGCAATGCTTCTATGAAATCGCCGTGTTCTATCCCTAGAGATGAAGCAGTATCAAATCTACAAACTTGTCTTCCACCAAAAAACAATCTGACACCATTCAAAGGTAAGTCCTAAAACATTACAATTTTGAATTAATTAGTTGTAATTCTAAAAATTAAACTGGCATTTAACTTAGTTAATATAGATAAAATAAAAAATATCAACACTAAATATTTAAAGTTTAAATTACATAATTTTTTTAATATCATAATTCAGTATTGACAGATATAATGCTTACATATATAATGCTATTACTGTATTATTATACCATTTAAAAGGACATCATACCCGAATTCCTTGAAAGTTATCAATTTTATTTAACAAGTTTTAATTTGCTAATTTTTTACATCAGTTATTCATCAGTGATGAAAGCTACAAAGCAGAGCAAAATACTAGAAATATTACATAGTTATCGTGACTGTTTTATCTATGTGATAGCAAAATATCTATCTGTTAATAGGTATTGATTTTCAGAACTAATTTGAAATTATGTGAAAGTATCAATAATGTAATTATTATACCCAATAAATATATGCAACTAAATAAAATAATAAGCCTCGATTACATTGGCAAAATTTACTTGCTACTCGCTACTACCGAACTTTCCTACTGTAATAGAATAGGCCTACCAGTAAAAGTAAGAGATTAATGATCATCGAACAGTTTAATTTTTTCACTACTTATTTGTTAGAAATTGTACCTACTCTCTGGAAAGTAAAATTTTTTTTTTTTTAAATCAACGTTGCTATAAAAATGTCTAGAGTGCTTACAATTAGTAGTAGTTATCTACGACTGAGCGAGTTTCATACCTCAAACGTAATAAAACTAGTTGCTTATGACTTTGTTTGCTGACAATCAAAGATTAAACTTGCACAATGTAATCAATACCTACCTAAGTAATTCACTAATTAGGTAGGTAGTTCTTGATTAAAATACATTCTATTTCTAAATAATTTATGATTTCAAATATTACATGGTAGGTAATTTAGTCTAAAATTCAGTAACCTAAATTTAAATGGTTACAATTGCAAATACTTTTTGTTAGTTTATACTTACACATGCCACACAGTACGTTTTCATCAATTTATCAAACTGTGTAGTCTTTTTGATCATAAATTTTATGGCTGTGTCGTCTGATCTGCCTACATTGATATTTATGTGAGGTGGTCGATTTCTGACTGGGGCAGGAGCATCTGGAGGTGGAGAATCTGGCGATGGGGCATATGCTGATGGAGTCTCCTATAATACAAACCTTTTTTTAGTATGAATTGGGGTTTTATTACAAACTAACAAAATTTAAATTTTTACCAAATAGTTCATTATCAAATATTCTAATTTTTAATTGACTAGGGACATTAAGCAATATAAACACTTTTTTGTAGTCAATCCATAATTGATTCGTATGAATCACACGAGTATTAAAAGAACATCATACCCGCATGTGTTGCCTTACACACGTTGCCTTACACACGATAATCATAATAACATTTTCAACAATAATATTGAGATGAGAGTTCATGACGACGACGGTCATAAATTTCCGGTTCAAGGTAAATAGTTTTATGAACGATAACTAATAATATGATGAATGGCATCACCTACAATTCTGGTATTATCGACATATTATAATAACGACCATAAATAAGACAAAATGAGCCACTGGTACTCAGACCTGATGCAGTTTTGATATTTTCGACTGTTTAGCGAGACATAGGTAGGTATTTGTGAAAAAACCGATCGTGCGGGGAAATTAAAAAAACACGTCTGCCTGCCACAAGCCGGATGGATGCCGTCTCTGTGAGATACTATACGATTGCGAGGAAAAAAAACGGAAAATGAATCGAGAAAAACGGTGGAACGCGATCGCGAAATGTTCAGACGTCCAGACGCGATACATTTCAATAAAACGATTTTATTTCGTTTCTGTAGTTTGTAACGTGTAAGACACATGTGGACATCTGGTTACGTTTTCGATAACATAAATTTATAATAATAATAATATCGTAATTCATCGATTCGCCGAATTTCACGACGACCGAACGCGTTAATACTCACTGTGTTGAGGACGGTCATGTTGACATACCGTGTGGTCTCTTGATGATATTCCGAAACGTGCACGTCCGGTAAACACGAAATGAAAACGAGCAATGGCGGCTAGTACTTACAGTACGCCGTGCGGGTAACGAAAACGTTGTAGCGCTCCCAGTGATGGCCCCTACCTAAAAAACACCAATGGCGATGCTAGCATCAACCGCACGTTTTCGTGGCCCTTACCGTGGACAAACCAGTTCACTTACCGCGGTATCCCACACACCCCCCCCCCTCAGCCCAATGCAGTTACAGGTAAGGCGGTAACTGAACATATACCAAGGCGCGTCTGTTGTAGACAGGACGCTTGCGTGCAATAGTCTGCCTACGCTAAGGCTCTACATAGAATTGGTATGCTATGCCACCATTTTGCGACTCATTTATCAATGATAAAATGACAAAATAAAGGGGGAGAAATTCAAATTCACATAACATTATTAGTCACAAAATGGCGGCGTAGCATACCTGTATCTATAAAGCCCTACCTACGCACGGCTCTCGTTGAAATTATAGCCGAAATTATTCACACATTTTAACAATCATTACCACTCGGTAACGATATAATAATATCCCAGACAGCATTTTGTAATGATAATATTATAATAGTATTATAATAACGTTATACTAATATTATTCGTTATTATAATGTTATAATAATATTATTAAACAAAAAATTTCTGTCTGGGATATGGTATGTACGGTTTAAATTGAAATAAATTTTTTTTTTGGTACCTATGTCGAAATCACTGTGATTTTTTTTCGTTGTCGATCGTCCGTTCTTGGACTGTAGGAAGTCTCAGATTTGTAGATATATAGTGGTTGCACGACTCTATAAAATAAATGGATCCTCTCATAATTTTGGTATCGTAGAATGAAGAACTAATGAATGCTCATCGTGGGATATTTTTGAAACATTAACCGTCTATTCAACAGTTGGCTGCTAGGGTTCCCTACAATCTAGTTCTACGGGGAGCCTTATTACATTGTTCTGTGCCTCATCGAAAAACATATTGAACGTTCTATGTTTTATAAGCAATTTAATATAGGAGTTGTGTAACCAGTATATCTTAAACCGTGCTTTACTAAACCTTATCTATCTGTCCTAAGGTATAAGTCCTATGCCAATGACTGTATCATCGTTATCATTTTGTTGCTATCAAACACATTTGTTTTCTGAAATAATTCAGACTCTGAATAATGGATATTATTATTTATTAATTCATGCTAATTATACGTGTTTATAGGTATATAATTTTTTCACATAATATTTATCATTTTATTCATGTATTTTGTCTGAAGTAGATGGGCTTTTTGAGTCTTAAAACACAGTAAGTACTTACAAGTAGATACCTACTATATGAGGATTTATAAAAAGTTTTTAAAAAATACATCATCAAAATTACTACATTCATCGAATGATTCGTGGTATAACCCTTACGAACTGTCTTGACCATCAGCGACCGTTACGATTCTTTAATGTTAAGTACTAAAGTGTATAACTGTGACGTCAGCCGATGGCCAAGAGGAACTGGACGTTTATAAGTATACTTCATAGGAAATAATATTACAATGTTACAAAATATGATTTAACACTCACATAAACAATACAAATTAATCAACAATAATAATTAATTTTAAAATGTATAATAATGTACAGAACGCATAATAATAATATTTAACACTACCGCTAGATAAAAATGTTAGTAATGTTGTACTTAATAAAAAAAATAATCATAATTTATTTTGATCTCACCATAGATTCTTTTTTCATTTGATCTTAGTAAACCTTTACTAAAATAGTCTTTAATCTTTATTTGTTATAAAATTAATTTTTGAATGAACACTATTTAAAATTTTGGAACAATTGCAGTTTAGCTACCACACATTTTTTTTTTTTTTTTGAAACAAATACTTGAACAAGATAAGATTGATGGTACAAAAAAAAAAAACTGTGCTAACCATTATTTTGGAAGTTATATCCTCTATTTGAATGAAATTGACGGTTGAATGGGATACACAATTTTTGATTTAATCTTCCCAAAAACAATATTGTTCTATTAAAGTAATATATTTTTGGAATTTAGTTAAAGTAGACGTGTAAATCAATAAGCATAATCATTTCTTACTTTCAAATATATCTATTGGCATTCAATCAAACTTATAATAATCATATTTATGGTCCGAACAGCAAAATATTTATTATAATTCAGTTTACTAATTTTCTTTTTCAGAGATAATTCAGCTGACCGGCTTACAGAAGTTCAAAAACACAAGTAAAATAATATATAACATTTTTTTTTTATATATTACCTATGACAATCAAATTGTATTCAAATGTTTATTACTTTTTAGTTGATTCGATGGGTTCAAATATTCAATTGGGAGAGACTATGTAATGATACCTTGACTTATTCTACCTTGCTAAAGTTGTGCATTGCTGTAGACATATAAAATATTGTAATTATCCATCTGACGCAGACAGTCGACCATCATATAATTCAAAATTTGATGTAAATGTGGGTCATGGGCTATTCTCCGACACATGATACAACTAATTTTTACTCCAACAGTCAGAGTTACTAACCATAATAACAAAATGTTAAATATATACATTAATATTTAATACCTAATATTTAGTTGTAGCCACGGACATAAATAAGTTTTTAATAGTTATAGCGATTGACAGACTTATAAATTAAATATTTCCACATAAGTACAAACAACAAACTATAAAGTTACTACTTTTTTTCGGTATTTTATTAAATTGTATTTACCTTTTGTAAGTTAAAATTGATCCGGCTCTACTCATATCATTAAATAAATAACTAAAACATATTTTTTTTTAACTAGTAACATATAAAAACTAAAATTAGTTAAGAATTAAAAATGGGAATATTTACCAATAATCCAATTGTTTGATATTCCAAGTTTAGACGAATTTGCAGTAACTTCAATTTTACATTGATTAAAGTAATTTTTTTTTTATTTAAAACAAAAATACAGTTATATCTACTAGTTATATTATACTTTATTGTTAAAATCTCTTGAACAAATTAAGCTGAGCGAGTGTTGATAGTCCAGTGTTAGATTACTTAAATTATACATACATTCTCTATATAACAAATTTTTTTTGCTGCTTATTCAACTTTGTTATATGGAAGTTTCACTGTATTACATTAGCATATCGATTATTAAATATATAGGATTGAATAAATAAACCTTATTGTTCATATCAAACGTTTATTATTAAGCTAGAGAAATATTTGAAAATAATAATATTAATAAATAACATTTTAGCAAGAATAAAAATTTTTATATATTATAGAGTATTCATTAAATATTTTATGTAAAATCTGTTCTATACACCTCTTATATTTCATATTTTTAATATTTATGATACATTTTTAATAGAGCCAACTTTGTATAAAATATATATTGTATAGTATTTAGGATTAACAAACCAAGATGATTTACATAGAATGTGACTTATACATAAAATATAAATTAATAAGTAGTTAGCCATGATGTGCATCAATAACATCGCCATCTTCCAGTCCATGAGTTAAAGGTGTATCAGTACCCCAAATTACTAAGCCATCGTATTTGAATCTTACACTCGATACACGCTAAAATATTAAAAATTTGAATTAATTAAAAAATATTGTAACTATAAACATCATACCAGCATATAGGCTTAGTTAATTGTAGCCATACAGATAAATACAAATATCTACACTATTATTTATTTAAAATAACACAGATATTTTAGATATGAAAATGTGTGAGTGCCCGCCATGCGCTAAGTACCAACTGCCCTACTAGGACCCAGCAGTGTTATGCTGAATGGGATTTTATAACATCTTTTAATGGGGGGAGGGGGTGGGTTGGTTGGATTCATTATGGTAACCAATAACATAAAACAAAAATTAAAATATTTACAGTCACATGACAATTATATGTACTATAATATATTGTATTAAGGGGATAAAGAGTGGGTAGGTACTGAAATATATGCTGGGCATCATGGTTTATAAATGTTAAGCACGCCACTGGGACCCAGCCACCGGTCGGTTACCAGAAAGTAAAAGAATAAATTAAAAAGATAAATTGCCAGTTGCCCCCCCCCCCCTCAAATGATGCCACTGAGTGATTTGACATACAATTTAACTCAACTTTGATATTTTAATTTTAAAGTCAAATATCAGTATGTAAAATATTATAATAAATTAAAAAATGATTATAATTCTCTTATAACCACGTGATGACGTGATGATAATGTAAAACAAGGACACAAAATTAGTAGTCTGCAAAATATCTAAATCATACGAGCCATAAACAAATATTAACTGATTTAATATTAATATACGTATCAAGATGGATTGATCATCCACCTTAATACATAATATACATAATATTGAGTAAAATCATTATTTTAATTGATTTAATTAGGTACCTTATTATATTGGTAATAAATCAAATCTAAGAAAGTTATCAAGTTTTATTTTGTGAATTTTTTACATATAAAATGGTGTATGGCAGAGGCATTACTGCTACGAAGCAGAGCAAAATACTAAAAATATCATTTCTGTCTTTTTAATGTGATAGAATAATATCTGTCAATATCGACATTGGTATCTATTAATTTCAAATGATGTAATTATTGTAATTTGTATAAAATATATACCTAACTTATGTTTTCTACTGAATACATTTATAGTTTTACTAATAAGACTTGAGCCCTCGATTAATTATGGAAAAATGTAATTGTTACTTGCTACTACTAAACTTTCTTAAAGGGATTTGATCCTGTCTCTGTTATCTACCTAAATGGACATATTTTATGTCAACTGTTATCCATCCTAGTGTTTGGATTAACATAAAACTTCTGGAAATATAACTGGCTAGTTAATATGACTGGCAAAAGATCAATATTTTTGATCAAAATAAAACAAAATAATTAATATTTGTGAAATGCGTTATTGTCACTAATACTTACAGATCTTAAACAATAGGCTTCCATGAGTTTTTTGATTGGAGTATTAATTTTTATAATACATTTCAGATAAGAGTTATCTTTTTTGTGTATTCTTATGTGAATTTTCTTTGTAGTGTCCTATAACAAAAGATATTTTTTTTAGTATTTATTGACCTTTAAAAACTAATACAATATTTACATTTTTAACAAATAGTTCATAATCAAAATATGTTCTAATTTTTAATTGATCCTGAGAAAATTAAGGACATAAAGATTTTTTGTACTCAATCCATATTTGATATGTACGAATCACACGATTATTAACTAATAAAATATGTTGGTCATTAGAAGTCAGTCAACTTATTGTGCGAAATATAATCAACATCAACGACAATAATAATTATTAACAGTATTGACATGAGGGTAATTAATTTCAGATTAAAGGTATGAATGGGTGGAGCTATACAAAGTTAGAACATATGTGTAAAGAAAGTATAAATCCATAATTAAAATAAATAGAAAATAAAAACGTAAATTATTAGAAAAGCATTACATTCGAACATATTATAATATTAAAATCAAAATTAAAACCGGAAAAGTATTTTGTACAAACCATAATTAATTAGAAAATATAATTGCCAAAAAATACTTAAGCTTAAATATATTTAGTTAAATAAATAAAATTTCCGAAAAATATCTATCCTTTTATATGTTTTCTGATAAAACTTTTATTTCGACTTTAATAGAAGAATATCTTGTTAGAAATACAAATTATACCTCAGATTTGAGAATTATATTACGTTCAAAAACTGGGTGTGCTAAGCCTACCCATGCCCTCCTAGTTGCGCCTATGCGTGAAATACTTGATTTACGGGGGAAAAAATGGTAAATGCATCGAAAATAACGCGCGGGTATGACCGCTGATCGAGATGACAAGACTCGCTAGACCACTGACTATAGTCGTTCAGAAAAGGGGGAGAGAATAGTACCTTCATTTTTCCCAGGATTCCATTTAAGGATAATTTCTTTGGAAATGCAGATGGACTTGCGTTTTAGTCAGAGCAAGGTCCATCATTGATAAAGTCTTTTTTCTTCGTGATATTTAAATAAAACAAAATATATTTTTATTTCGTTTCTGAATCTATAGTTTGTAATATAATATTACACCAACACGTTACGTTTTCAGTTAGGTATATTAAATTAAAATAATAGTAATTTATTAATTTTTCAGATTGTACGACAATAAATTAGTCGTGAGAATACTTACCGCGCGTTTGAGAATGGTCATTTCTGGTATTTCGAAAACGCACACGACTTGGACTCTCACATACAAAATACAAACGAGTAATGAAGCGCTCCGCCGCGTCCTCTCGATTCACAAGCTATATCATATTCTCCCACCACGCAGCAACAAGTATTCTAATGTATAATTCATGTATATTTAACTGATATAACAATTCGTAGTTATATATTGATAAATCGCATTATTTACACTGGCGATAACATGTTCATTCTGTTTCGAATGAGTCACAAAAATTTAAAAAAAAAAAACCAAGGAACTATAGTTAGTAAATATCTAACTGTGTAATATTAATATTAATATTAATATCTACCTCTCCGTTGCCGTTATGTAGATCAGTGATCACAGTAATATAGGTGTATTGAACAGTATTGTAAAGTATTCGAATAAAAGTATTTTAATACTTTTTTTGTATTTGAATCAGGGTCTGGAACTTTTATGGTTTTATCGGTTTGGGTTCTGGTTTTGGTTTTCAAAAATATCGAATTTTGGTTTCGGTTAATACCGGTTTTAACCCTTATTATTTGACTTTTTTTTATCAATAAAGTACCATATAAAAAAATGAATATAATATTAATAACCTCTTTTTAGTGACAGGTATTTATAATTAAGTGTAACTATTTCAGAATTTAAGTAATATTATAAAAAAATGAATTATTATAAAATAATAAATTAAAATAAATAAAAATATGTTATTAAAAAACAAATAAGAATGAATTTTTAACACACTTGGGTGACCCATGTTTCAGTTTGATATAATAATTTATAACTTATATGTAAAAATATAAATTTAAACAATATATACCGCGCTAATGAAGACGGAAGAACAGTTTAGTAGAATAATTATCGTACAGACCATAGTATAGAGAAAAGAGTAAACGATACCCGCATTAGGTTTAGGTATTTAATATTATCAATGCAGGCATATTAGTAAGGTAACAATTATAATTTATAATTTATATAACAACTTACTCTGAATTCTGAATCACTTTTAAACGTCCAAATTGCTATTATGTTCAGAAATTCTACATCAGCTATTGCGAATTACGATTCAATAATAATATTGATATCGATTACATGGAAATTATAATTTGGATTTTTGGTATTTATTTTATGACAATTATGTTGTACTTGTAGGTGCACATAATAATATTCTTATTTTTTAGCATTGATAAACTTTTATAGGTCTACAATTCTATAATTATATATTATTACTAATAATTAGTTATTACCAACTTACACCATAGATAAAATATCTAGTGGATTTTGGAACCGAAAAAAACCGAAAAAACCGTAAAAACCTCTACATCAAAATATAGGTTTCGGTTTCGGTTCATAAAAAAATGTATTAAAGGGTTCCGGTCCGGATCCGGTTCCAAAACCGTTTCTTTTCGGTACGGTTCCAGTCCCTGATTTGAAAACTATTTTCAAAAAGTATTCAAACACGTATTCTGAATACTTTTATTTGTATCTTTTATTCATTAAAAAAATACTTTTTTCCGATCCAGAAAAATAATTTTAAATTTGTGATAAGAAATTTTATAAATCATGAACATTTTATTCTTTGAACGAAATATAATATTGGCCCATGATATGATTATTTATATAAACACCAATGTGTTGTATCCCATGTGACCCGTATCGGCCGTATGTGGTCAAAATTTATAAATAACTTATGATTATGATGTATTTTTGATAATTAATTAATAAATGTTAATTACCAACATTTCAAAACTGACAAAAACTAGTTGAGAAAAAAAGTATTCTAATAGTATTCGAATACTTTTTAAAGTATTTGAATATGTATTCTGGATATATTTTTTCAACTACAAAGCTGTACTAATATAGGCTATACTTTATCTCCCTACCTGCTCACCAGGGCTAGGATTTATATGCAACAGCATGTTTTTTTGCGACTTCTGATTATTGATTTTGTCAGTAATGTCTACGAATCAACTCACGATGAGATAAATGGTGATATTTTTATTTTACATGTTTTCGCATATTTTGGATAAAATGCATATTATTGCATAATATATTAAATAAAATGGATATTATTGCATATATTAAATAAAATGAATATTATTGCATATTTCGATTATAAGAATGCGAAAAATGCATGTTTTATAGTATATTTCATAAGACTTGGTTTTTTTGTCAAACATAAATTTTATTTTTATAGCTTCAGTCAATGCAAAGCCATACTGCGGTCTAATAGCCGATCATTCATTTTCGAAAATTTTAAAAAATATGTGGTCGTAGCGTGAATGTGAATGTGCAGGTAAATGTGCACGTAGTGAATGTGAATTATAAATTTTATTTTTAAATTATTTTATTTTATTTTATTTTACAATTATATTATATCAAGACAAACAGCCAATAGATGTATTTCGATAAGTAAATATATTTTTTGTAACTTTATTTTTGTGTTTATCTTATAAAAATTTAAATGCATGTTTTTGCATATTTTGGTAAATAAAATGCATATTTTACCATTTTTTATTGCATACAAATCCTAGCCCTGCTACTCACTGTGTCTGCAATCTAGATTGCCTACACGATATTCGATAATATACTGTTTTCATAACCATAAGCGAAACTCACGGGCAACATTGGCTAAAAATCAAAATATAATATGATTTTGCTTCCATACCTATGCAGAGCGAATTACACCCAAAAAGAGTTAATTAAACACAATTTTTTCACGGGCAACGCCGAGTTACTCAGCTAGTAATATACAAAAAAAAAATATTTTATTACCTATATATTTATATCGCTATTATATTAATTTATTTTTCTATTATTAATTTGTGCGATAAATTGAAACTAGAATTAATTATTTCCAAAAACAATTAGGTAATGACATATATTATAAATTAATAATCATAATAATATAGTTGTTATTATAATATTATTTAAAAAGTATCTGTTTTATTAACTTATAAGTCATTACCGATGTGCCATAAGATCGTACCTATAGGTTCGTGATATACCTAAATAGCTAAAAATGAATCTAAATATTTTTAAAATAAGACTGTGTCAAGTATAATATAATGATGTAGGTAAACAATAATGTAAGTAGCGGCCAAAATTTCCAAGTCCCTTTGAATAATATTTTTGGAATTACACTAAAATTACATTCCAATAATAACCAATAGATATTTAATACAATATTGGGATATGAACTTTAAATACCAATAAATCAAAGTTGTGCATTTGTATTTTTGAGATTTCAAGAATTAGACAACTTATGGCGTAGGTAACCTAACGTCCTAAGCAGTTAAATTTTATTTTATCGTTCCACCGGAAGTTGGAATTGGCATTGCATTTATTAGCATTGCGTCGACATCCGGCACCCATCGTTTACTGCATTGCATGGAAACAATTTCCCTAACTCGTTAAGTTAAAAGTTAAAGTTATAAAAAAAAAGTAATTCGTCATGTAACTTAACTTTAACTTTTTAACTCTATAATGATATCAGCCTTGTATAATATATATAAGTGCTTATACTATTATGGCTATAGCTTGAACGAATTGTATGTCATTACTCATTAGTATTTATACTCATCACTAGTTTTCACAGAATATACATCATAATAGCAAAATTTCATTGATTTACAGGCAAAATGTGACGTGTTGACCGCATGATTACCGATAAATTATAATGTAAAATTATACAACACGAAGTATGAACTTCGATCTATAGCAACAAATCGATTTATCTTATTTATACTTAATTTCGTGATCACAGCACTCTTTTCGGGCGAATAAGTATACAAATATAGGTTGGTGGGTAAATTTATTTACTTAATGATATTGTCGTGTAAATAGTAATGTAAATGCATTATACAGTGTTCATTATAAAATTAATAAAATAGTATCAGTCCAACGATCGATTTTCATTGTTCGATATTTTCTGTTTAGAGTGCCTTTCGGTGTACATTATAGTTTTAATCACATTGTAAAATATATTATGTTTGAGTTTACAGTATTACTGTTCTGCGTTAAGTATACTTAGATGATAATATTTATCATCTATGCACACTTTACACAGAACAGTAACAATGTAAACTAAAACATAATATTATATTGTACAAAACCGGTGAAGGTAGGTTATAGTGTACTTATCCCATATATTGTCAAATACCAATATACTAATGCCAGGTCACATTAAAAATCGATAAGTTTAATGGATCTATCGTGGACACTAATGGTGTTTACACTAATGGTCAATGAGTACTCCATTAAATGTCTGATTTAGGAGTTCTCGAACGATGATACCCAGAAGGTTGTATGGTGGTACGTGCAAGGCCGCGTCGCTGCGTAGTCTTAAGTCAATTATTTTCCAAATAAACCCTCGACAACCATATTTATAATGATTTTTCATGACAGTCTATATTATATTATAGATGTATAAGCGAATTTAGGTATAATGTCTGTTTGTTTATCATTTATGCATTCGCCATTCCTACACTATTCGTCCGATTGCCATGAAATTTTCGTGGCGGGCTTTAGGCAGCCCAAGATAGGCTTCTAAACTACCTACATATTACGAAAAAAATTGTATACAATATCATATATGTTACGATAAGATTTCACGACAAGCTTTGTAATGCAACATAAATCATGGCGAGGGTCGCCTTAAACACAGAAATTAAAATTTAACAGGTAGAAATAATGATTCTAGAAACTCTGGTGTTGAAGTTAATAAGAAAAAAAACTATTATAATAATGACATTTTTTGCTCTGTGCTTATACATTTTATTAAAAAAAAAAAAATAGATACATTATATACATAAAAATGAACTTTTCAACACTTAAGAAAGAAATAATTTCCGTTTTTTTTAATGCCTAGAAGTAGGTACCGTGGGCAACAAACTTGGACATACGTATCTCAGTCTAAATACTCCACTGTTCGTTCAGTTCAAAACAAAATAATTATTGACATCATTGTAGGTAAAACCACAATCTTAGTAGGTCTATGTTTTATGGGGATATACGTTTAAGTATTCTAAAAAATAAAGTTATATTATAACTGTAGGTATACAGACAGTATTATGACTCTCTAATTTTTGCAAAATATTTGATAATTTATTTCAATATAATATTATATACCTATTGTCTGATGATTGAATTTAATGCTCTACAATTATAGGCCAGAATCATATACTAATTAATTCTTGTAAGAAATTTGATAAATCGCAAATTTAATGTTTAGATTAATTATTCAATACTATGTAGGTAGATACATAATTAAAAATTACCTGTAATATGTATTTCTTAAGATTCTTGTTAGCATTATTACTTATAACTAAATATTTCGAACTAGCTGTACTGGAGCTTTCTGGATTGTGGATTAATATATTATTATTAAAATCACGTATATACAAATTACTTATATACATATAATATGTACACACAAATATAAATAATAAATTAAATTATTAGATAATTTTATATATGTGTGTATGTTCCTGTTCCCGTGATCTTAATTTACCAATCACAGTCTATTTTCGTCAGTGTTTCTTAATATTACAGAAACCACTTATAACTGTGAAAGGTACTGATAATAAAATCAAGTTCCAGATTAATCATATCACAATATCCATTAGGTACTTATAACGCGTTATACATCAACAACAAACTGTGATACTATCATAGATATATAATAGTATACTTTAGAAGTTTCAAGTACCCACGAACAATATTATACAAGCACAACAAAATAACTAAAATAGTTATTCTAGGTTTTTTAATATGTAATTTAATCCAAATTTTAAGTTAAAATGAGTATCAAAATAAACTGTGATTATATATTTGTTTGATTTTTTGGTAACAGAATAAACTATTTACGTGGAATCGTCTTTTAAATTTTCAATCCTTAGATATAAAAGTTGAACATTTTATAAATTTTTAACTACAAAATAATTATTCAATTTTAAATTTGATAAATTTTGTCAGAATTTGAACTTCAAATACTTATAAAAAATCAGGAGTCTGTATAATATCTACAAACAAAGCCTCTTTAGGAAATGAATATAATCCAAAAACTTTTGTCAAACACCTATCTTTGGACCACCAACGTGTATCACCAATATTTGAAATAAACTTATATTTATTATTCTCCTCCCACTTATTCATTCGAAGGTACGATTCTCTAACAAACACTGCAATAGAGTTGCCAAACACTGCCAAACAAAGAAGTACTTTCACAAGTAACGTTAGGTGTATCAATAATTACCAGATTAAGCACATGAGCATAGCACCATACATGTCTGGACTTAGGTACTTTATTTAGCCATGCTGAAAATCCATTATACTGCCCACGCATGTTACTCGCACCATCAGTCGAACTTCCAACACATTTTGTAACATCCAAGTTCATATCTTCCAATACTTTACATCAGGGATGGGCAATTCAAAGTAACTAGCGGGCCACTTTTAAGTACTTTAAAATCTAGCGGGCCGCAGTGCATAGGAGAAAGCAAAAACGGTCCTTCAAATTTACTAACATTTATTTTTTACGCTTTTTAGCGGACATTTTTAAAATAGTTATTAATTACTACAAAACACGAAAATAATAGTATAATAAAATTATATGAAGTAATTTGAAAATGTAGCGCGGGCCAGATAAAAAAGGTACGTGGGCCGCATGCAGCCCGCGGTCCGCCAGTTGCCCACCCCTGCTTTACATAATAGATCACATAGATTTTTACCAGTACCACATTTACAGTTCACTAATGCTATTAGACGTTCTTGTACGTAATCTGTAACAAATCTAACAATAATAACTAATTGGTCATGAACGTTTATATCCTGTATTGAATCAATTTGGACACTAAAAAATTCAGATTTATTAATAATTTCTGAAAGGTTTTTCTTTAGTAAAACACTAATTGCATCTATAACATAATCTGTAGTAGTTTTTGATAAAAAGGTAACAAATTTACCAGGACGTCCAGCATGTACAGCTTATTTTCTGGATTGATACAACTTCTGACTTTGCATAACTGCCTTGTCTACATGTTTTTTAACAATGGATCATATTTTCCTAATAATAATATAATTTCTAAGAAATTTCCATGGTCTAGTGATAAATCATTTAAAGTATAAGCAGCTTCTGCATTTTTTGCGCCTCTGTAACTTAGTCCACGTTTTCTAATTAATTTGACTTTATCAATAAGTCTTTGCAAAACTGATCTTCTTTCATTTTCCAATCGTCTGACAGTATCAAGTCTTGATCGGATATCATTGGAGTTTGTAAAAAGTAAAAATGCTTCACTACTATTTTCATAACTAACGGATTTTTCATGTTCTTTAATTCGCGTATATGGGTTAGTACTTGAAAGTGCAAAACATACTACTGTGAAGCGGTTGTCTTCTTTTCCAAAAGCCAAACAGAAAGAACAAAACAATGAATTATTATCTTTACAGTAACTTAACCACTCTCTCTTAAATGTAACATTGTTGTGTACACGGTAGAATACTTTATTTGGATTGAATAAAATATTTTCAAACAGTTGTATAGGCTGACATTTAAAAAAATTGTGTAGGTTTTTACCATCAGGTTTCTTAAAAATATTAATATCAATTATTTTTGTTGAAACAACTATTTCATTATCTATGTCAATAATCTAAAACAGAACCTGTGAGCCTGTGGCCCTTTAATCATGCGACTCTTATCGGTACGTTTTTTTAAGCGGGCGGCCATGATACAAGTTTGGTCTGCTTATTTTAAAATCTTCTTACACTATGGCTTATTCTAGTCTTTATGACAATGGTTAGGAATTCGGCGCGAGTACTAAGTGATGCATAGTTAATAATCAATCATTTCTCGTAAAAACTGTTTTTCTCTATAAATGGTGAAACTGATACTCAGTTCTAATTTGTTTACATTTTGGAGAAGTAGATTGGTGATGCTCAATCTTGTTTTATATAATCTGTGGTACCATCTATAATACCTAATGACTGCACGAAATACGAATACGCCGTACGGTATATCGATTGTCGGTTTTCTGATTTGTACCTGTTTTGTTTACGATTTTATATATTTATATTTTGATCATTTATATTTCTGTACCTGAGAGGCTAAAGGGTCCAAGTAAACTTTTATCAAAATTGAGGTTATGGTTTTTTCTTGTGTGAAATTTTGACGCGTTTCATTTTACCTATCTTAATTTTAGTCCAACGACGAATATTTACCGAGATATTGGGAAATAACAAAAAAACTAAGTCCAAATATTAATTTTGACTTATGAATTATGATCCAAGTCCATGAATTATGATCTAAGTCCATGATTTGGACTTGGATCATTTTGCAAAGTTATATAATTAACATTGAGATCAATAGGGTCCAAGTCATTGTGTGATTGAGCAAATGGATCCAAGTCCAAAATATTTCATTTAAATCGTAAAATAAACAATTATAAGTAAGTTATAATTAAAAGAAAAAATATTCATCTTATTGAAAATATTATAGCCTATAATTTAAAACAAACTTCGTTGGTATAATCATTAAATTGAATTTACACCAGCCATTTAAGTAAAATAAAAATAGTTGAAAAACGGTTTTTTGGCTCTCCTGTTACAATAATGGACTTGGACCCTTTAGCCTCTCAGGTACAGATTTTATAATTTAGTTTATTATAGTTTAAATTTCAAACAACCTATTTTTATTAGGTTGTTTATTTAACATCCATCTGTGACACAAATTCTATACAATGTAAATTCAAAGCACATATAAATGATAGTAAACATTTTTCTCGGATTACAAATATTTCTAAATAAGATCCAAACTTATGATTCAGTGTTGGAAAAGTTCCTTTTTATGAACTCATTCCAGGTCTTTGTTCCTTATTCAAAAAAAAACTCACTCCAAATCTAGTTCCTCTAAAAAAAGAACTCGTTCCAACTTTCATTCATTTTTAACCAAGTTATTTAAAAAATTGCTGTTTAGAATAATACTTTTTTTCATTTATAATGTTAGGCAAGAACAACGAACAGTAAATGAAACGTAAATCAATCAAAAATAACTTTTTTTACTTATTAACACGTAGAAACAAAGAAAAATATATTACAATTTAAAATATGTTTTTAAAATCTAAAAAAACTATGATTTTCGTTCAAATTCCTCAAAAAAAAAAAATTAGTTCATTTTCTTTTTTCTTTATTTTTATAAGAAGCAGTTCCAGCTTCGTTCTTACAAAAATAACTTATTCCAGGAATGCATTACTTTTGGAACGAGATACTTCTCAATACTGTTATGATTTAAGTATAGGTACTACAATTCATATTAGTATGTTATATTGGCAACAAATAAATAATATTTAAACATTTTTTTACAGACATATTCTATATATAACTACTATTTATAATAATATTACTATTTATATTGATATACATCTTAATAACCTAATCCAGAGAACATAATATCTTATGGTACCTAATGAATTGAATAATTGTACTTTTTAAACTACTTGAATTGATTGGTTGACAATTAAACACAGGTTTATGAGCATTTCAAATTTCTTGTTTTCATGTTTTTTTTAACTTAATTTTTATTTGTGCTTACTGTTACATAGGTAGGTCGAATAGTAAGCTTATAGGATCAAACTAAATAATATATTGTTAATTTAAAAAATATAATTTAATACTTACTATTGAAATACCTACTATGTATTTATTATGCTTGACTATTCTTAAAGTTGTTATATTTGTATTGCCTATTAATTTTTAATAATTTGTATAGTGTATTGGTGTAAATCAATATTTTATTTTATAAGCTATAGGTATTTATGATTTTATATCAAATTCCAGTTTTGAAATTTATCCACTAATATCTTATGATATGATTGATGTTATGCATATAGAGCTTCTGTATATAAACCAAAATTTGAAATGACCCTCAAAGAGTTACTAGAGTGCGAGGGAGAAGCATTAACTATGGGTCCTATGTCTGTCCTGAATGAATCTGTCCATAATAATACTCAGGTGTTGATCAATTGTCGTAATTACAGAAAACTTTTGGCAAAAATCAAAGCTTTTGATCGACATTGAAATAAGGTGTTAGAAAATGTACGACAAATTTGAACCAAGATACCTGTTACTGGCAAAAGCAAGAAGAAGGTAAATTTAAATAGTACAAACCAGTATTTTTAGTTTTTATATTGAATGTTTAGGTATCGACTAATGTAAGAAAATTGTAAATATTTATTGTACAATTATTATAAACTGATTATTAAATATTGATTATTTTTATAGGCAAAAGCAATTACTCGGGACAAGTTTATTTCAAAAATGTTTCTTCGTGGTGATTCAGCTATTTTAGTTGTCAAGAACTCTAAAATAGCTATTCGTCAACAACAACCAGCTTCTTAAAATATACAATCCACTTTGAAAGAATTAGGTTTAAGTAAATTTCCATAAAAAGTGTATTAGGTATAAATTAAAAAATCTATATTAAACACTTATTATTTATTATGATTAACTATAATAACTATTCTCTGTTCTGAATTTTGACCTCGCAGAAGTACAATTAGATCCACTTTTCTATCAGAAAAGACGATGATCTCTAAAATCTGTGCATTTTCACAATCCAAAATGTTGCTGACAGATATATACATAATAATAATAAAAAACAAAGATCATTGTAAAATTGATATACATTCTTTTACTTTGCTCAGAAAACCAAGTTTCATATAAAATCTAAATTGAATAAAAAAATGATTAAATTAATAAAAAAAAAAAGCCCTAGTTTATTAAACAAGCTCATTTGAATAAAACAGAGTCCATTTTGGTAATCTAAGTATAAAATGTAAATTTAATAGAGAAATCTAAATTCGTTAAATAAAGCCAAGTTAAATAAAATAATATAATCTATTTTATTTTATTTCAAATCCAATTAGTAGCACATTTATTGAACAACTTCTGTCTTACTTTGTTTCTTTTTTTTGTGAATTTAATAGCTGTTTTGAAATTTACTACATTATATCAGAATGACTACAGTAAAAAAATACTATATAAAATACTAAAAAGTAATAATAAATTATTTTATTAACAAGTTATTCTTGTGTGTTGAACTGTAATAATAAATTAATAATATGGTTATTCGTAGGTAAAATAGTTAGTAAATTGAATTATATTTATGAAGCATATTATTTACGAATACAAACCCAAAGTTACTTTTTGTACGAAATTTTAGTTTGAAAAATCACACATAGAAATTCCTACATTGGATGTTGAAGACAATTTGAATTTTAGCACCAATTCAGTATTTCAACAATACAACCTCTATTTTTTGCTCTCGTGAACTTTTTTCACGTATAGCCTTCACGGTATACTCTCAAAATCCATCCAGTGTAAAAACAATTTATTTTTGTGCAAAATAATTTGAGTGATAAAAAAGGGTTTCGGGTGACTCAAAGTTTGAAAGCGGACTCACCAATAATTCTTGCAATTAACACGCCAACGTTTGATACCAATTTCAAAGTTATTGAACAACGTGGATGGCCCAATTTACGATAAAAAAAGTGGGATTTTTGGGTAAAGAGTCAACTTGAAAATTTTAAAAATGGTTATTCTAAACTGTATTAAAAATATATCGATTGAATCTATCTGCGCAAACCAATACATACTGCTTTAATTTAAATTTACTTGGGGTAAATGATTTTAAGTTTAATTTTAATTCATGTAATCTTAACATTTAATATCCATACTTTACCATGAACATAATACAAATTTTAAACATATGTAATATTAATATACCATTATCATATTATTGGAATAAAGTTTTTGGTCAAAAAAATGTTTTATAATATTTCAAACCTTAATATTTTAGGTTTGAAATATGTCAAGCATTACATTAATTAATGTACACAATTATTATAAATTGAAATATTTAAAAAGCCATGTTAGGCGTTTAGATATCATATTATGTTATCTATTTTTAATTTAAAAATAGATATCATATGTTATCTATTTTTAATTTAAAAATAGTAGTTTTAAACATTATATATGTAAATTCAATATTAAGTATAATACATTTTAAATATATATAGGTACCTACTTGCTTTATGTTTATTCTTAATTTACCTGATTATTGTATTACAACATTGGTTTATTTTGCATTTTAAATTAGTACTAATATTATATTATTAAATATTAAAATAAATTGATAAAGCTTGCTTTCCCCAGCACAAGCTTAGCTTAAGGAAGGTACTACAATATATTAATTTTAAATTAATCATTTACAAAATGTATTTAAATATATAATCTGTTATTGTTGCAATAAAATTATTATTATTATTATTATTTACAAATGATACAGGTACGATAATAAAAATTTTTATTTTTAAAAATATAATATACTAACATATATCTACATTTTAAATTATACTCATTATCAGTCTCATAGCACATACACCTCTTTGATTTTTTCACTCTAGCTCTGACTATAGGTTCCTGGCATTAAAATTGTATTGCATTTATGTAATATGACTATGGTTTAAGCCAAAATCAATCAAAATTACTTTTTATTTTTACATATAAGATATATTAATTTTTATTAATCTAATGAATCATGGATTTTTTTATAATTATTATAATTGTAAAAAAGATCTTAAATAACAAAATAATATTATTATAACATTAACATCATATAGTTCAGGGGTGTGCCAACCGGCCATGGTTTTACGCGTCCCTAAAATTATGTTTTCAATATAAATACATTATAATAAAACAATATTATTGAATCTGTTCGCGCCGAGCTATAAGCGCAGTGCGTTATGCAACTACGCGGTGATGACAACGTTTTCCTATCAGCTCCCTTTTACACCTCTCATTCTGTTAATTGTGAATTATTATAATTATTGTTATATTTGTTTAATCTCTTTGTGTTGTTGTCATATGCATTATCGGTCGGCCTGTTGCCTCAAATAGGTATATATAATATTATCTTTCTAAAACCTTGTATAGTTTTCATTCTTCCAAGTATTGGTTAATCATTTAAATTAATATTCTTACTAAAAATCTGCTAAGTGTGTGTCTGAGTACTAAATACATTTTATACTGAAGTTTTAAAACATATAGCAGCAGCAAATCCTTCGGTATCAGTACCCCAAATTCCTATTACAATCAGAAATAAGTTGTGTTAATGATTGTATACTTGTAACTACTTATTTGGAATAGGTAAGTAATATTTGCATTCCTCCATTTTCTTTTTTCTTTTGTTTTAAATATTATTGCAGCTGTTCTTCTCTACCTACACATTTCATTATGTTCTGATTTATTTTTACAAACTAAAATAATTAAGATCAGCTTTTATAATTAGTTAAATCATTATTAATCATTATTTTTTTTATATTATTATGGCTATGCTACGTCTGATTAAATTATGTTCTTCAGTTGCAGTGTCAGAAAAACCTCTGAAAAGACAATTTCTATATCTAATAATGTTTTGTTTATCAGACCGATGAAAATTTTAACCGATCAAAAATTTTAATTTTGAAATCAGTCTACTCTACACTTTGTTTAAAATCAAGTTTAAGGGCCCTACACTTAGCCTGCTGCCAGTGTTTTCAAATTGGGTTAAAATATCTTGTTTGGTCCTGCATTTGTCAGTCTGTACACACTCAACGTCCATATTTGTTTCTAAAGTACTATTCGTTGGCTTTCCATCATAACATTGTTTTATGTTTACAATGTTTAATAATTTTGCTAATTTATTTTATTTTATTTTATTTATTTTATTTTATTTATTTCAGCAAAATCACAAAAATTAAATTACAAAAATTAAATTAAATTACTACAATAATAAATAGTGATAAGAGCTGATACGTATACCAACTGAGCAAGCTCGTTTCTGGTATACGGAGTTCCTATACATATTACTTATATAATATTATAAAAATAAAGTGTCATGTGTCTTATACAATGTCTTATACAATTGAGGATGATGTATTTTACTACTCTAAATAACATTATCTTATAATTATATAACTAAACGATGCTAATAGATAATCATTTATATTTGCACATAGATACTTTTTAATAATTGATTTTTACACACATTCTCATCTAGGTCATTTACTATTTTAGTAATTATATTTTTTATACGATTTTTGTTAATTATATTTTTTTCATTGGTTTTATTAGACTGATTTTCACATTCATACTTTATTAGACTCTTTACATCATTTCCTAAATTGTTGAATATAGTTTTGGCCATATAATCGGGAGCACTTTTTGTACTGGATAGTGATATATAACGTAATTTTATGTTATTACCTGTTCTACTGTCTATTATATCTGTATTATTAAGTATTTGCATTTGAATTGCTTTTATAAGTATTTGTTTAATGTATAATTTATAGATTGATAGTATGTTAGTATTTTTAAAAATATCTATTG
>NC_042493.1:119674249-119680920 GCF_005508785.2 Acyrthosiphon pisum
AAACCCATAGACACACATTTTAAATTCTAAAAAGGGTATTCCCACCAAAGCTGCAAATCGTTTACAGCGTTGGGCTTATATTTTGATGGCGTATGAATTTAATATTAAATGGGTTTCTACCAATAATAATCCTGCAGACTATTTATCTAGATTATCCATACAGAGTAAACCTATAGACATAGAAGCAAACACTAATTATTTAAATTTTATTAATGATGAATCAAATTGGATTTTAGACTGGTCCAAAATTAAAAAAGCAACTAGAACTGATCCTATTATTTCAAAAGTCATTGATTATGTTTCTAATAATAATTGGCTGATCGATTCTAACAAAGATCCGAATATAATACCCTATTACAAAAGAAAAAATGAGTTAACTATAGAACAAAACATTTTAATGTGGGGTTATAGAGTAATAATTCCTGCCAAGTTTAGAAATAAACCATTACATCAGTTACATGAGTCACACCAAGGCACAACCAAAATGAAAAGTTTGGCCTGAGCCTATTTTTGGTGGCATTTACTAGGTAGTGAAATTGAAAAATTAACCAGTTTGACCGAATGTCAATATGTGAAGCATGAACCGAAATATTTGTCTGCTAAAATATGGTTCTGCTAAAATCCATGACTAATAAAAAATGTTTCGTTTAAAATGTTTTGTTTAAAATATTTCGACATTAAAACATTATCTAATTACATAGTTATGAGGTATGTTTTGAAAATAGAGCAATCTCTCCAAAAGCAATTCTAAAACCTTTTGAATGGCAAACTAAACCATGGACAAGAATCCATATTGTTTTTTAAGGCCAATTTTGGGTCAAGTTTTCTTTGTTTTAGTAAATGCCACATCCAAATGGATTGAATGTTTTAAAGTAAATTCCCTTAACACTACCACAGTTATAAAACTTTTAACGGAAGTTTTTTCTAGATTTGGCCTACCAAAATCAATAACTTCAGATGGTGCTAAATGTTTTTCTAATGAAGTTTTTCATTCATTTTTAAAAATGTATGGTATCATGCGTTTAATGTGCACCCCTTACCATCCACAAACTAATGGTGCTGCTGAAAGCGCTGTAAAAATAATGAAAAATTGTATTTAAAAAGGTTATGAAAATTCCTATTAAATCTGATTTAGATGTTGAACTGAGTAAATTTTTGTATCAATACAGAAACACTCCTCATACAACCACAAAAGAAAATCCTACTAAAATCCTATTAGGCAAATCAGTGAGATTTATTTTTGACCTTCTTAAACCACAAACTGACGACATAGTTCAAAGCAAACAAATGACTCAAATTCAAAATAGTGGAAAGAGAGATATTACTTATGAGTTAAATGAAAAAGTATTTGTGAGGGATTATAGATCTCCAAGTCCTAAGTGGAAATCAGCTGTTGTAACAAAAGTATTAGGTACTAGAAACTATCAGGTCACCATAGATGATGAAAATCTCATTTTGAAGCGTCATGTAGATCAAATGTTAAAAAATAAAGAATCCAATCATAAACAAATTTCCAATGTAATTTCTGATTCAAATAATAATAATAAAAATCCAATTTTTGAAATAATTCCTAATTATAATAATAATCAACAAAGACCTAAGAAAACTATTAGGAAACCACTTAAATATGATCAAGAAAATTTTCATTTTTATTAAATTATATATTTGTCAAATTTTGTATTGTTATTACATACACATTTATAATTTTATTACATTACCTTATAATGTTTATTTGTAATATAAAATATTAAGTTTTTTCATATTGTATTCTTTTTTTTTTTTAAGCGGTGAAGTGTTATATGTATATTAAGTGCAGTACTGCAATTTATTAATTTTGTCTAGTGATAACGGGCACTTATTTTTGTCAATATAGAAGTTTACTGTTCTAAAATACAATATAAGAAATATGTCATAACCCAAATGTGTAACTTCTTAAAAAAGTAATCCTTTTACATCCAGCAAAGTTGTACACCACATAACAAGGTCAATTCACACTAACCGGTAACTTATAAACTAACAGAGCTAAACGTGTTCTGCTGAGTGTAAAATTTGTTATGTTATGCACTTGTATGACGGAGATAACAAATGCCAGTGTAATGTTCTCCTAACATAGAATATTCAAAATGTTTATAGAATAATTACCAAAAATAGCCTTGATGGATAGCGCCATGATTAATGGGTAACGTATGAAAATTGTTCTTGTTTCTCAAACCATAATAGGTACACTTAATCAAGATGTTATCACCAACACTATTTTTAAAATCTTGTTCATGGTTTTGAGCGAATTTTACCTCTAAGCTGGGGCAGGTCACTAACCTGTAAAATACATATCATACAAAAATTAGATATAAAGACTTAATATAAAAATATTAAATATTTTAAATTTTAAATATAAAACTAAAAACTATAAACATTATTATTGATAATGACTCATTATAAATGAGGAATAGGCTTATAGATATATTAACATAGTCACAATAGTACACATAAACACATACAATTGTTGGCATATATAACACACAATGTTAAGTTTGTTAGTTGCCGACATGGTTTAAGATAGACTGGTTGAGCGTCGACGTATGTTAAGATTACTGGAAAAGTAACCATGCAATGAACTCATATTAATTTGACAGTTGGTGCCAATTAGATTCAACTTCTATATGTTGTACAAAACTGTGCTAACAGTAATATTATTGTATTTTAATATTATGTATATTTACTATTTCTAATTTCTCATAGGTATCTCAATTATTCATGACTATGACTATAAAATCGCTCAAGAGTTAGTGAATTAACCTAAGCACTTTCTCTTGCTATTTATCGTTCAATATGCAACCATTCTATCTTAAACCGTGGTTCCGGGGAACAAGTTTAGCAGTTACAATACCTATGGATGACCATATAATAGTTCATAATATTCTTTCGTTCTACTATAGTCTATTCAGAATAATAGCACACCACATTTATGTAGCAAAACCGGACATCTTATTCTGAATGGAGTATATATTTAATACCTATGTAACTAATATTATTGTAATTTATTGAGTAATAATAAAACAAATCAACTGAAACTTATTATTTGATCTATGTTTCCTGAAGCTCTTGTTTTATGGTTAAAAATATAATTCAAAGGGCACTAAAAACCCCTACTGAATTATCTAAATATAACAGATTCCCTAACCCCATTACATTAGCAAAAAAACAAAGTGATCTTACATAAAAAATCGGCTCGTATATATATGTTTACAAGATAATTTATTTATGATTTTTATATTTTTATCTAAGTGGTTATTATACAAGCATGGAAGCATATTGTGGTATTAGAAAACCAGCCAAGTGCGAGTCGGACTCGTGTACGAAGGGTTCCGTACCATCATCAGCTATAAACATGTCGGCAACTCTGCTTATATTATATATTCTAGGATTTTTAGTAATTGTTGTTATAGCGGCAACAGAAATACATAATCTGTGAAAATTTCAACTTTCTAGGTTCATGAGATACAGCCTGGTGACAGACGGACGGACGGACAGCGGAGCCTTAGTAATAGGGTCCCGTTTTATCGTACGGAACCCTAAAAAGTGAAATTATTGAAAAAATAATGATATATCTTTTATATAAATGTACTTAAATCAGTATCATTTACTCATAGTTGTCAAATAAAGACAATACATTTGGGTACCTCGGCACATAAATATAGAAAGCAACAGAGAAATTAAAAACACATTTCATGATAGGCAAAATTAGAGTTTACACAGAAAAGAAAAAATATAATTTACACATAAGTACCTAATGGCTAAAGAGAAACCCCCTCAGTGTATAACCAGTGGCGTTAACTTAACAGTTTAACACTTAATAAAAACAGTAAGCTACAAATATGTATGTGACCTCAGAAAATACAATATCCCGTCAGTATATAAATTTATTTATATTAACTTTAAGCTTCTAGTTATAGTGGAGAATAATACATTATAACTGCAAAATATGCCTAACAATAAACCAGTATTAATAAATATTAATAATCAAAATAAAAATGATATAAATGTGATAAATGCATCGGCCATACCTTAATAAATTAATACCACTAATGGTCGACCAATACTCACATGTGAATGTATTGAGTGGCCGATTTAATCTGAGCAACCACTTCGCCACAAACAACAGACGAACAAAATGCACAATAGTACAATACTAACTCTCAACACTGACTGTTAGAACAACAAACGCCCTAAATGGGAAAGAAAGACAGATTAATATGTATAATTTGCATGTTACCTCGAACAATAATTACCGGACAGCGTAAAAATTCACTAGAACATGAATTAAATTTATACAGCACAAAACATGAAACATGAGTGTGCACCGTATGCTTCGACCGCAGCTGCGAACACGCTGCAAGCTGAGCTAAAAACAGAAAAGAAAGCAATGAATATTACAAAAAAACGGTTTTTGGATACGATCGGACTACAATCCATCAAACAGGAACGGCTGACGAAAATCAGACGAATAACGAAAAGGCATTCAGAACCGCCTTCTACATACGAATGGTTAACAATACAGACGTTCGATGGCACCGAAAGTTTTACTCTAAATTATACACGAAAAATTATACGAACTTCTTTAAAGTTTAAATACAATATTATAAAAACACGAAAAACAAACAATTTTGCTACAATGCAACGTTCACGGAACAATGTCTGTGAAGATAACAGTTCTCGTACATTTACCAATTATCAATTCTGATAAGGCAGGTGACGGTATAATCGCATATTCTCATAAGCGTACTCACGGGGAAGGCAGGGGAAGCAGCTGCCTCCCCTGCCAGAATTTTCGCTTCCCCCAGATCGAATACATTAATACCTACCAATTTTTGATAATACATATTATATAAAAAATAATAATAATATTATGTTCAATATTGGTATACTGATCATAGATAATAAAGATCTATCTTTATTATCTATGATGATACTGATATGCTATTTGAAAATAGTAAATGTTTAATAATATTAAAATCGACAATAATATTATATTATATTGATAAGACAGCTACAAGTTTCAACTATGGTTACTGGTTTCTTCTTTGATAATACTGACTTATCATATCATAAACCTAATTCGCAAATCACTTACAACCAAAATGACAATTTTCAGGAGAGCAAATTAAAAAACATTTCGTAGGCCTGATTCCCTATTTGCAAAAGTCCTATCTCCATCATGTTTTACATATTTCGCTAAACGACGTACGGAACTTAAATAAAACATATAATTACCTATTTTAAAAGTTGTTAAAATTATGTTTTTCTATTTATTAATTTTAGATTGTGATCGGAGCGATGAATGTATTGATTTTACGACAATGATGTGTGTTTTTTTGTTTATTTTTTTTTTGTTTATCATCACCTTTTGGGGCACTAAAAGTGCTTGTATTTTCCTCAACAGAATCTTTTCTGATATAAAAGTGAATCTAGTTGGTACTATGAGGGGTCAAAAGTTTTCCAGTAGTTTTCAATGGTGCCGTGAAAAACAAAAGAAAAATTAAGGAAAAACAGTAATTTATACGTATAATCAATTTAGGTCAAAATCGATTTTGGTTTTTGGGGTAACTCTAAAACAAATTACTGTAGTAATACAATATTTTGACTTATTTTGAGCTGTTTACGGACATCTTCAATTTCCTATTTTTTGAAAAAATTTTTGTTGCGTAAACAAACTTGAAAATTTAATAGATGGCTCATAATATAATGTTTCAAAGACAGATGAAAAATATTGAAAATCCATAGTCACGTTTTTTTTTATATAAGTATTTAAAGTTCAAATATTGACAAAATACGTCAAATTTACGAAAATGTGTAAATTATTTTGAGTTAGACATTCATAAAAAAATGCCTATTTAAATCTAAGATTTGAAAATGTAATACAAGATTCCTCATAAGTTTTTCTTCCTTTATCAAAAAAAAACAAAATGTCAACAAACAAATCAAATTAAAATTTTATAAGCGTTTGAAGTTCGTATTTTTACAACATTGGATATTCACACGATTTTTCATGTAGCAATCTTCTTATTTATTTGAAATTCAAATTTAACACCATCCGATGCAGTGACCCACTTGTAACTTACCGTACCGAAAAGCGACACTCACTTGCCCGCCTTTTTTAAAATTAAATATTCTTAATAATTTTAGATTCTGAGTGAAACGATGAATATATTGATTTTACAATGATGTGTGTTTTCTTTTTTCTTTTTTTTTTCTTTTTTATAAAACCAGTGAAAAAACCAGTAAAAAATATATGACTGATAAAATAACTGTCGTTATTGTGCCGAAATAGTTTTATTTAAAATTATCTATAGTTGTATTAATTACGACTCAAGGAAAGGGAAAATTATCTGAATTATACCTACGTATTTTTATAGCACGTTCTAATACTTTAGTTGGCCGGTAAATATCAATCGACAATCAGTGAGGTATACACGTATAGGGTTCTAAATAATTTCTCTCATCGTCAAAATGCCAAAAGTTAAAAATTTAAATTTAAAATTAAAAAAAAAATCGTAAAATAATTCGGTGAAAATGTGCTTATGACTGACGGAAATATTATATTTTGTAAATTGTGTGATGTCAAAATAAATTCGGATAAAAAATATAACGTTTTATATGTTTAATATGAGTTT
>NC_042493.1:119682329-119683960 GCF_005508785.2 Acyrthosiphon pisum
CAAATATTTCGAGTTAGAAATCATAAAAATTTTCTTTTTAAATCTAAGATTTTAAAATGTAATACAAGATCCTTATAGGATAATCTACCTTTACCAAAAAAAAAATGTCTATAAGAAACTCAAATTAAATTTTTATGGGCGTTTGAAATTCATATTTTTACAACATTTTAATTCACTCGATTTCTTACGTAACGATTTTCTTATTTTGTTGTAATTAAAAAACGAGTGACTGTAGAAACTTGAAAATTTCACTCAATGTTTATATTAGCATTTTATATATACGATAAAATTTTTAAAATAATTTGACTCTTTTTGAGCTGTTTACGGACATTGTAAGTTTTCAATTTTTTTAGTTTTTTTTTTCTATAAATATCAATAAAGTTTTATCTGTTGGGCCAAAAAGTGTATAAATTTAATACAAAGCTCCTGATATATTGTTACAATATCAGTTGAAAAATATTAAAAATACATAGGCACAATTTTTTTTTATAAGCATTTAAAGATCAAATTTTGACAAAATTTATCAAATTTTAATTTGAAAAATTATTTTGTAGTTAAAAATTTATAAAATGTTCAATTTTTGTATCTAAGAATTGAAAATTTAAAACAAGATTCCACGTAAGTAATTAATTCTGTTACCAAAAAATCTAAAAAATACATTTACGCAGTTTATTTTTATAGTCATTTTAAGTACAAATTTGGACGAAATTACATATTAAAAACCTAGGATAACTATTTTAGTTATTTTGTTGTGATTGTATAATATTATTCGTGGGTACTTGAAACTTCTAAAGTATACTATTATATATCTATGATAGTACCACGGTTTTTTGTTGATGTATAACGCGTTATAAGTACCTAATAAATATTATGATATGATTAATTTGGAATTTATTATAGGTACCTAATATAATATTATGTCTTATATACCTAGACTAACATACCGTCTCCGCTCAGAATCGTTTTTCTTATACAATGATATTATATCATTGAATTCAAATTTAATACCATCCATTATACAGTGACCCACTTGTAACCTACTGTACAGCAGAGCGAAATCCACTTACCCACCTTTTTTTTTACCTATATACCTGGTCTTTTGGTTTTTTTTTAATATTGAAATACATTATTTAATAATGAATAATAATTAAACGATTTAAAATGGAGGAAAATATTAAATTCGATAATTTATATAAGTATATGCTAGGACGACACGAAAGCGGTACAAGCGATACCCATTTGTTCACCTTTTTAAAAATGAATTTGACTTTTTCGTAAAAATTATTATTTCATTATCGTTTGTTGGAGTTAAAACTATTGCCTATGTCTATGTAGGAGATTACCTACATTTGTAGAAGCTTAATATTCCCCGAATTTTGGTACAGAGGCAGATTAGAGTTTTAAACTACCGGGAAAGGAGATTGGCGACATTTTTTGCCGATAAAAGGTAAATAAGAGGTCCAATCCGGTTCTCATAGGCCTGCGCGGTTATAAAAATTAATCGACTATACATATAATTAGACGATTATATCGGTATTTTACAATATCTTATTACACCAATTAATTGTTATTTCAATTAAATTGATTAATATCGATCAATCGATAAAAAAATATTCATTAATTGATTATTG
>NC_042493.1:119684010-119696150 GCF_005508785.2 Acyrthosiphon pisum
TATATGTTTCAAAGGCAAATGAAAAATATTAAAAATCGTTAGTCACAGTTTTTTTTTTTAAGCATTTAAAGTTCAAAAAATGACAAAATATGGAAAAATCACGAAAATTTGCAAATTATTTCGAGTTAGAAATTCATAAAAATTTTTCTTTTTAAATCTAAGATTTTAAAATGTAATACAAGATTCCTTATAGGATAATCTACCTTTACCAAAAAAAAAAATGTCTATAAGAAACTCAAATTAAATTTTTATGGGCGTTTGAAATTCATATTTTTACAACATTTTAATTCACTCGATTTCTTACGTAACGATTTTCTTATTTTGTTGTAATTAAAAAACGAGTGACTGTAGAAACTTGAAAATTTCACTCAATGTTTATATTAGCATTTTATATATACGATAAAATTTTTAAAATAATTTGACTCTTTTTGAGCTGTTTACGGACATTGTAAGTTTTCAATTTTTTTAGTTTTTTTTTTCTATAAATATCAATAAAGTTTTATCTGTTGGGCCAAAAAGTGTATAAATTTAATACAAAGCTCCTGATATATTGTTACAATATCAGTTGAAAAATATTAAAAATACATAGGCACAATTTTTTTTTATAAGCATTTAAAGATCAAATTTTGACAAAATGTATCAAATTTTAATTTGAAAAATTATTTTGTAGTTAAAAATTTATAAAATGTTCAATTTTTGTATCTAAGAATTGAAAATTTAAAACAAGATTCCACGTAAGTAATTAATTCTGTTACCAAAAAATCTAAAAAATACATTTACGCAGTTTATTTTTATAGTCATTTTAAGTACAAATTTGGACGAAATTACATATTAAAAACCTAGGATAACTATTTTAGTTATTTTGTTGTGATTGTATAATATTATTCGTGGGTACTTGAAACTTCTAAAGTATACTATTATATATCTATGATAGTACCACGGTTTTTTGTTGATGTATAACGCGTTATAAGTACCTAATAGATATTATGATATGATTAATTTGGAATTTATTATAGGTACCTAATATAATATTATGTCTTATATATAGAGTCTAGACTAACATACCGTCTCCGCTCAGAATCGTTTTTCTTATACAATGATATTATATCATTGAATTCAAATTTAATACCATCCATTATACAGTGACCCACTTGTAACCTACTGTACAGCAAAGCGAAATCCACTTACCCACCTTTTTTATTATGTATTCTTGATTGTCAAAGATATTATTAAAAAGTACTTATTGAAAACTCTTTTGGTAATTTTATGTTTAACCTAACTCTTAACCGTATAAAACAACATCAAGGAACCATATACTTGATTTTGTGTGAGTATTTATTTAAATTACCGTTGCCTCATATCAAGCTGGGAAAAAATCGGGAGAGGTGTTTGGAGTCTGGACCTTCTTAGCTAAGGTATTGCCTCCCCTGCCAAGAAGACCTGCGCACACTTATGCATATTCTATTGCCTATGCAAAATATCCTACAAGAGGTTCTAATAAATTTTTTTTTTCAGTTCAATTTCTACATTTGAGATGGATGGATGGATAAATAATAATTATTATAATTGAGATTATACTATTCAATATTAATTATATTAATACAATTATTAAAACAATAAAGATCTATTTTGCAAATTTTATAGGTACTTACCGGTCCTACTCGATTTCAAAAATAGTTATTACATTTAGAAAACATAACACAATGAAACAATTTAAAGTATCTATTTTATTATTCTAATAACTAGTATAACTATGGTTCCATAAACAATGATATTAATATAAATCCAAGTTTAAAAAAATCACCAATCATGCAAAATACCTACCTACGCAGGCATGATCACATTTTTGTAATAGGTATATAAGGTCATATTTTTATTTTTGAATTTATAATACCTACCTAACTATTTTTTACAGTTTTGAGTAATATAACGATTATAACATTATACAATGTATGCATGAAAATTAAAATAAAATTTTTTGAATTACCTTTAGTAATACCTGACCTAACCATTTTACGAGTCAATAACAATAATATAATTATACATACTATCCAACAGATATCTATATAGTACAGATAGTTAGTATAGATAATATCTAGGTATGTTATAACATATTCCGTGGCTGTTACAAGACACAGACTTCTATAGAAGTATACTTCGACCATATAAACTAATATATAACTAAATATATAACTAATGTATAACTAAACCATATAAACTAAGTTTATATGGTCGAAGGAAGTATAGAATATGTCCGTGTTACAAAATAGTATCTTATCATCTCTCCTATCAGTTTAATTTGTAAACAGTCGCCTTATGAGATTACGAGGTGGATAACGCTTGGCGGCAATTTTTGTTTAGACATAAACATGGTATTGATAACTCCGACGCTGTCTAAGATAAGACTAGCGTCCGAAAAACAAGCCAGCCAACAACTACTCAACCGGCCGCGGTGCAGTGAACGCTAAACACTCGAGTAACACCAATACCCGATAGTGAGACACATACTGTATACTTGTTTGTATTATTTATCTGTTTAATATTATACTTGTTCGTGTAATTATTTAAATTATTTTTATTGCCATTACTGACAAACTAACAAAAAC
Organism: Acyrthosiphon pisum; assembly: GCF_005508785.2. Classification (NCBI taxonomy): domain Eukaryota; kingdom Metazoa; phylum Arthropoda; class Insecta; order Hemiptera; family Aphididae; genus Acyrthosiphon; species Acyrthosiphon pisum. The sequence goes on from NC_042493.1 coordinate 119,686,617, forward strand.
AGAAGTGTGATATTACGTCTAGTAACGGCCAAATTCTTGGTGATAACATTCGTATTGGTGTAGTGTATTACGTACCTATAACATGTCGGAGAGAAGTAGTAAGCCTATAAAGGCACCAACGTATATTGAACTACTAAATTCCAACGCTGAGTTACGCGCAAGGTTGGATAAATACAAGTCTTCGGTCCTCGAAATTCCAACGACGACTGCACCTAACTTATCGACAAGATCCGACTTAGCACCGCCGGTATACATCTGTAATCATCCTGACATTGGTACCAGCTCGGTGTGGACATTCACTGGGCAAGAAACGATTGCGCGAGCTGAACAATGGGTCAGCACGATTGAAAGGTACGCGAGAGAAAAGCAGTGGCCGTTGGAATATTCACTGTTATATGTCAACTTGCACTTGACCCAAGGTGCCCGCAAATGGTTCTTCATTGAGAACTTTGACGACTGGGACAGTTTTATACAACAGTTCCGGGAGACGTTTGTCTCGCATCATCCTAGCAACTGTCGTAATCGGAGTGCAGCACCACCTATAGATCAGTCCAAAAATGGCAATGCCGGACAAGCGTATCAAGTCGACGAGTCACTCCCCACTTGTCCAACGAATTCATTAGAGGAGACCAGTCAAGGACGCCCGACGAGAAACCGACGTAAGCCGAAACACTTAGAAAGTTATGCATGCTAGGTACGGCCAGAGAACGATGTTTAATATTGTAACATAATTTTTTTTATCAATTTTTTGTTCTCCCTAAGGGCCAGTTGTACCGTCTACGGTTAAACTATGATTAAGCTTAATCAGCTGATAACAGATATTTAACCGGGCAAATTCGGCCGATTAAACTCCGGTTAACTTAAATCAAAGATGGTACAACTGGCCCTTAATGTATGTATAAAAAAGGGCTGATAAAAGCAAACGAGTGGACCGAGGGTTTAGGACAGCGTTCCGCCGCCGTTTAAGATGAGACTAATCGAGGGTGCCCACAGCACAGGTTATGCTGACTGTACTTGATCTCACGCTCGTTCTGTGTTCCAGTAGTCATGGTTAACGGTTTAGAGCTTTACGCAAGTAAAGGTCGCTAGTCCATACACACTTGAAGCGGTGGCGGTAAAATTAGTGCAAACACAATTTACGTCCATCGCGGCGAACCGCCAAAACTAGATAATTTTGCCTCCACCACTGCAGTGTGTGTAGACTGGAGACCTTAACGCCTGTACATACCCAAGAGTTAGATGTATGCTTTATAATGTTTTTTGTATTATTTCTTTGTATACTATACGAGTTAGCTAACAGTATGAACTATAGTAATCGTCAACTAGGTAGTATTTTTGTATACATCTGTGGCTTCTTTAGTTCCATAAAAAATACTTACAATTAAGCTAAAAGCACTCAAATTTAAAAGAAAAATCACTAATCCTAAAAAAACCAATTGATCAAATTTTAATAAGCCCACAAAAAAATTTATGTTAGACTCGTACCTATACATTTTGTTTAATTATTATGTTGTGAAAAATCGAATTATTAGAAATTTCAAAAAATAAATTTCACTATAATACGCATAATATATACATAATTAAAGTTTAAAAACCAGCCAAGTGCGAGTCGGCCTCGCGCACGAAGGGTTCCGTACCATCATCAGCTATAAACATGTCGGCAACATTGCTTATATTATATATTCTAGGATTTTTAGTATTTATTGTTATAGCGGCAATAGAAATACATAATCTGTGAAAATTTCAACTTTCTAACTTTCATGGTTCATGAGATACAGCCTGGTGACAGACGGACGGACGGACAGCGGAGCCTTTTATCATACGTAACCTTAAAAAGGAAGGGAGAAAACTTAAAAAAATCCGAGACTACACATTACAAAAATTAAATTATAAAATATGTTGGTAAACGACGTCTCTTTACCCGTTTCATCGAATAATGGTGATATTGGCGTTGGCGGAATACATAATATATGATGGACCGGCACCACATTTCACCACAGTCCCACGAATATATAGTATATAGATGATATTCATGTCCAAGCTTGGACGACGGTATAAAAACTAGAAAATGACACATTTTAAATTCGTTATGTTATATTATATTGTATATTTAGTCCGCAGATCATAAGTCCGCTTTTGTTAACCTCGTTTTTATATCTTTATTTGTTCAAATTTTAGTGAATGTTTATGTTACAATAACGATAGAAACGGTTTTGTAGATTTTTATTGTTTTCAGTAAAGTAGGTAACACATAAAAAATACAAATTAAAATGATATGTAAAATGTTAAGAAGTGTAATAAACAAGGCTGGGCAAGTTAATGATTTTTTTTAACTCAGTTAAGTTAAGTTAATATGCACCAATAACAAAAAATTAAAAGTTAAAAGTTAATTTAACTATAGGCAGTCCTGTAAAGTATTTAAGTAAAAGTATTTGAGTAAAAGTATTCAAATACTTTTTTAAGTATTGAATAACTTTTTAAATACTTTCAGCATTCAACTTAAATCATTGAATGGTATTTTAAATACTTTTTTTTGTATTAAATACTTTTTGGTATTGAATACTTTGGTTTTTTATATTGAAAATTTTATTTTTATTCGAAATAATTGGTTGGAAAAATATTATTGTCAACTACAATAATAGAATAAAAGTTTTATTTAATATTGTGTATTTCTGTGTTAGCCGAAGCCCGAAGGTTTGTGAAAACCAGATTTCTAAAAAAAGTTATTGAATAACAATATTCCCTTTAAGACTATTAGATAACTATTAGATTACCTACTATCTATGTGTTTATATTACGATAGTTAGAAACCCACTTTAAAAATCAAAAGTATTTGAGTAGTATAAGAAATACTTTACAATTAAAGTATTTGAGTAGTATCTTAAATACTTTAAAAAAAATGTATTTGAGTATTTACTCAAGTACTTTTTAAAAGTATTCTTTACAGGACTGACTATAGGTTAACTCAGTTAAGTTAATACACACTTTTTGTTAACTTTTTATTAAGTTAAAAAAAGTTAATTTGTTTATACAACGCTAACGTACTTAATTTTTTTCCAACCCAAAACTAAATTATAGATTATAGTGTTTATATTTTATACAGTGTTTCCATATTAGTTAAATTCGAATTATATACTTTTTTTACTTTAAACAATTCACGGTAAATATTTTTTGACATGAAAACTAAATAGACTGAAGTAGTGAAATATGATAAAATTAAAAACAAAATAAATTAACTTAACTTACTTCTTGAAATGAAAAATTAACTCGTTAATTTCACGTTAATTAAAAAAGAAATTTAGTAAGTTAACAGTTAAGTTAATGAAAAGCCAAAATTAACTAGTTAAGTTAAAAAGTTAATATAAAATTAACTTATTAACTTAACTTTAACTTTTTAACTCGTTAATGCCCAGCCTTGGTAATAAAGTATTATTAGCATCATAGGTAATTATATTGTGGTTTTGTTATATTATTTATGTTTATCGTAGGTACCTATTACAAAAAAAAAATAATTTAATCAGGTCTCGATTAGGTATCGTAACTGAATGCATGGTTTTAGTATTAGAAGTAACATTAGACAGTAGTATATTTGGAAAAATAATAAAAATAGTAATAGGTACTTCAATGATACTGTATATAATATAATATATTCCACTAATAACTATTAGTTTCGACAGCCATTTTTATTCTTATCAATTGGAATTAAATTCTGGATTGCAATTTTTTGGTAGGTAGTCTAATTAGCTATTTAGCTCTATTCAACTAATTGGCCAGATCCAACTCCTACTGTTATTAGAACTTTAGCTAATAGAACTTTGTTTGTACCATTAAGATATGCATTGTAATTTATAATGTATTAAAATGTATAATATTCTTTTTTTGTTTATTAGTATTAATCACAATAAATTATTACCTATGAATAGAGACCGGATTTATATGAACAAAAAGACCTCAAAATATGCTTCTAAAAATGCTCTAATATGCTACAAAATATGCATTTATTTTTAAATATGCCCTTAAAATTGATTCGAAAACATTTTATTTAAAATTATGTAAAAAATAAGTATTAATTAATTAAGTAATAAAAGAGGTATATAAGGGTTATAATAGTATAAAAAAGTATATTTTTGTCATCTTCACTAAGTTCTTCACCATTTAACGTCATTTATCTTAAATCTATAAAATATTAGCTCTGATTGGCTTCCGTTGAACACTTGAACTCTATATTATAGGAACAACGATTTATTTATATTGATATTATAATAATATATACATATATACGCATATCAATATTTATGTAGGTATATCATCTTTTTTTGGCAATACTGATCGTAATATTATCGATATTATGTGGCTGTGAACGTAAAAATACGACGAAAAACAAATATATGTGCTATAAATAATAATATGCACTATAAACCTACAAATATGCATTAAATATGTATTTAATAGGTAAAAACGTTGAAGTATGCAAAATATGCAAAATACAATTTGTGTTATTTTAATAAGAATGATCTAAATCGGAGACAATTCTCATCAGATTTCAAAAAGCTTATTCCAATACGTATATGCATTTGCATATAAATCCGGTCCCTACCTATGGGCATTGGCGCAAATAGGAAGGGACTTGGGTGGACTTAGTCCCCCCAAATGTCGGTCAAGTCCCCCCAGTTCAAAATCTAGCTATTAGTACTATTTTTTATATTCTGTGGTACTAAGCAATATGGCCTATGGAGAGGGGGTCTTGAGTCCTCCAAAAAATTTACTCAATTTGCGCTTATGCCTATGAGTGTATTTTATTTATAATTTATTTTTTTGCATGATATATATTACGTATTTATTTAATTGTGTCTACTTGTAACATCAATAAAAATTTTATTTGTATATAAAACTGAAAAAATTGTTCATTTGATTACCTTATATTATGTATAAGCCTAATCTAACCTATACATAGCATAAATGACAAAAGTCAAAAATCTTATTTGTAATTATTCATAGCATTTAAATTACGGCTTGCTAGACTTCAAGCCGATATTATAGCGATACCAGTTACTTATTACAGTGTATACTGCAGTATTTAGTTCAGGTAAAAAATATTTAAAATTATATGGTAAAAATAACATACAAGATAATTAGGTACCTATCTAAAATTTGTTGATTTAATATATTCTTTCAATTAAATCAATAACAAAAATGAGGTTTTTTTAACACTTACATAGTCTTACATAGTGTAATTCTACATTAGTTTCTTATTATCAAACAACCACAAAAATTTTATTTGATCCATATTATAAATAGAGTTAATTCCTCAGTTCTAGCGAGAAAAATTTTTTTTTATGATTTTTCACATAATTATTGAATGGAATTGTATGACATGTAATTTTTTTAACAAAAAAAAATGTCATGCAGTGTTGTAGGGTAATATACTACCAGATATCTTAGGCCCGTGTTATAATAGTAAAGATGTACATTACACAAAACAGATGTTGATGGAACTCCAAATGTTCTCGCCCCGTTTTTGAATTCTATATAAATCATCCCTTTTCACAATATTATATCATCATTTATTAAAATATATACGGATTGGAATCTTCCTAATGCAAAATAAAATGTTTATAATAAATATTGAGTAAATAATTAAATAATTTAACATTTATAAAATATGATTGTAATATGTATATTTTATATTTATATTGACATATACTGGGTGATTCTTTTATCATAGAACTGATTATTTCAAAAAGTATAAATTTTTTTAAAAATATTTTTTTACATAGTTTCTAGTCGCTTATAAAACAACGTTTTTCTTAAAAAAATATATTTTTAAATATTTTTATCCTTATAATTTTTTAAGTTTTTTACTTTTTTGAATGACAACATAGGGTTTTAATTTTATTTTACAAAGCAGAATATTTTTCTTAATATTTTGATACATGAAAATCAAATTTGGGGGGAGTAGTTTAGGAGTAATAAATATTCAAAGATTAGTTGAGCGGAGTGGAGTGGTACGGGGTTACCACGCGAAATGTTTGTCCACTTCTCCGCTCATCTGAACTTTGAATATTTATAACTCGTAAACTACTCATAAACTAACCTTGTGGGACATTGTATTTATTATTTTGAATCCAAAAAAAAAAATCGTGTCCAATAACGCTAAATAAAAAAGTTGGAAAACGTTGGTTCTTTAATAGGTACTTGTTAGTTATTATTAACTATTAAATGCGCATATATAATGATATAAAATCAAGTAAATATTGTTCCATGAGTAAAATAAATATATTTTAGGAATAAATATATTATATAAAAATAAAAGTTTTTGCTATATGGACATCCAAATGACGGAACAAGTTCTGTTGATGGTGGTTTAGGTATCCATTTCACGAAATATTATCCATATTGTGTAATTACGCAAAGTGGAGAAACCGCGGTTCCATGTCACGAAATGTATGCAAACGTTGTCCATTTCGTGAAACATAGAATAACGCGATATGGATGCGACATATACATCACACTGGTTAGATATCTATATCAAAATCAAACAATACGAAGTGTCAATAGCGTGTTTATCGTTTATACTATATACCTCTTATTATGTTCACATAAATAATATAGGTACGCATTACGCTGTACACAGATTCAATATTTATTCAATATTTATTATCAATCAAGTCGTACTTTTGCTCCAGTGTCTAGTATATCCTATTTAAACATTTCTAAAATATCTTGTTTAACTCGAATATTTTCGTGATAAGTCAAAATTACGATTTTTTTTATATTATACAATAATTATGATATTTTTCTCATATACGTAAATTTACTATCAAAAATAAGATCTTTTGAGTTATCGTTATCGATAAGTGGTCCATCTAACTGGAACGATTCACTACAAATGCCGCTGCTGTGATCCACAGCAAAACTCAAACAAAAATAAATAAGTACTTTTTTAAATAATATTCTTTTTCTAATTTTTGATTTTACATTTTAGATTCTGTGTGGAGCGATGAATGTATTGATTTTACAATGATGTGTTATATATATATTTTTTTTTAACATTTTCCAAATATTTTGACTTATTTTGAGCTGTTTACGTACATTAATTTTGAAGTAACTTCTGAGTAGAAGAGCATGGATTTCTGTGTAAAATTATGATTCTAAGGGATGCATAACTACGAGAGTAAGATATGTCAATGGTTCATAGTACAAAGAATCTAAATACAAAATGTTTGCATATAAGTGCATATTTTGATATTAAGGGAATATATTCATTATTCATATTAAATGATAGACCTGATAATAGATAATCTACCAATCTACGATTTCAACTGCTGCTAGAAGATGCGACCTGAATAATTGGTAATATTTTGTTACTGTTGTGTTTTTATTCACAAGTTTTAATTTATTAAAATGCCGAAACAATGATCTAAAAAATATTAGTTAGATTAAACAATAGATTGAACTTTTTAATACAGATGGAGTATTTTTTCCTAGCGATGCAGTAGTGTGATAAATTGCAAATCTTTGTAACGGTTAAATTTTGTCAAATTCCAATTTTGATTATTATTTATTAAATAATAATAAATTAAGATAATAATAAAGATACAATCAATTTCTTAATGATATTGTCTGTATTAAATTATAAATAATAAACAAATAAGTAATTAACAAGTTATAAGTGACATTTTCAAAAACTATTAATACATTTGTTGTCTCCGTCTTACAAGTGCGTAACATCACAATTTATATACTCAGCAGAACAAGAGTAGCTCAGTTAGTTTAAAAATTAGTAGAATTCATCTCTCATACAATTTAAAGGTAGGATTATTATCTAGGTAATCTCATTGGCTTTTTATTATATTTAAATTTTAAAGCGAATTATGAGTATTTTAAGATGTACAAACCATTTACAATTTTAAAATCCTCGTGATTCGATTTACAATTTAAATATAATAAAAAGCCGATGGAATTGCCTAATAATAATTTTACCTTTAAATTTTATAATAGGTCAATTCACACTAACCCGTAACTTTTTAACTAATGGAGCTAAACGTGTTCTGCTGAGTGTACAATTTGTTATGTTATGCACTTGTATGACTGAGACAACAAATGCCGGTGTAATGTTCTCCTAACATAAAATATTCAAAATGTTTATAGAATAATTACCTAAAATATCTTTGATTGATAGTGCCATGATTAATGGGTAGCGTATAAAAATTGTTCTTGTTTCTCAAACCATAATAGGTACACTTAATCAAGATGTTATCACCAACAACTACTTTCAAAATCTTGTTGATGATTTTGAAAGAGTTTTACCTTCAAGCTGGGGCAGCTCACTAACCTGTAAAATATATATTATACAAAAATTAGATATAAAGACTTCATATTAAAATATTAAATAAAGTTTATTAAATATTCTGTCTGCTTTTATTTTATTTTATAGATCTAAAAGATCTTATTATCATCATTAATTGAACAACTCGTAATAAAATAATCATTTTCAGTATAACAGTAGTCATTGGTTTTTTGTATTATTCCTTGCTGCATTTCAGAAAGTGGACTGACTTCACATTAATATACTCCTACAAGCTCACCACTGCTTTTCCTTGCTTATCATTACTGTAAATGAAAATAAAATGTATTATTGATCTAGTCGCAAGTATATTAAAAACTAAATAATAGTTTTAACTGGCTGTTTAGTACTACACGTTATCATACCTTGTGTTACTAAACAAAATAAAATAATACATCACAAATAAAATATGATACATTATTTATAAGAATGAAATAAAAATTAAAGAGTACAATTCTTACCATCATGTCATGAAATTGATCAGACAATTATTCTAACTTATCCTTGGTTTGAAGAATAGTAGAACTAGGAGTAAAGTCAGTACTTACAGAAGCTAAAATAAAAAATATAATATACTCAATAGAATAAATTTAATTTTAAATATTATTCCTAAAGTTTTTATTGTCACAGGATTATCCTTATAACTTCAGTTTAAGAGCAACCTTCTCTAACATTCCCGACGCCTCTGGGAGCCAGGACGCACAGTTTTGATACCTTTGCCCTATACAATTACTAGAGATATGTACATATTACCTTCAAAATTAATTAAAGAAAAGTAAAATAAAATATTATTCAGAAACATATCTTTATCTTTATCTTCGACCAATTAATTTGGTCAAGTGGTGGAAAAAACTTGTATTTCGTTAAGAGGACGCTATACTGCAATTTGTTGTCTTCGTCTTACAAGTGCATAACAAAGCAAATTTACACTCAGGAGAACAAGTTTAGTTCCGTTAGTTTAAAATTAAAGTGAATCAACCAAATTTGATGGTAAGTACATTATCTGTGTTTGTATGTGGGTTTTTCCAATAGTTCAATATTTTAGTAAGTTATGCGTTTAATATAGCGTAAATAAAAATGCTTATAACTCATTTAAAAACTGAATTATCAATAAAAAAAAAAAAAACAATAGACAATGACATGTTCTTACCATCAAGTTTTATAATAGGTCAATTCATTAAATGTTA
>NC_042493.1:119696848-119705881 GCF_005508785.2 Acyrthosiphon pisum
CCCTCCCCCCCCACTACGACACCTGGCTCTTTTTAGTCGGCAAATTTGTCATTTTGATATAGCGGTCGGCAAATCAGCTATTATGATTTTATTATAATTTATGATTATTTCAAAACTCAAATATAATTTATTATACCCATTATGACCTAAATACCTAATATAACAGTAAATAATATTTAAAAACTACAAATAGGTAACAAAAAATATTTATATAAAATATATATATAAATATAATATTGCATTTCAATCATATGATTTTGCCAGTAGCATGTCATGTAAGATAAATGGTACTCAGCAAAAATTATCAGATATTGTTGGTCACAAAATTCCATTCGTTACATACCAAGCGCATCGATTGAATACATTTGTTGAACAAGCGAATCTATCAAAAACCCGATGGACTGCAAGGGCTGAATCAATTTATGTTGTTGGGATATCAATGAACAAATTATTGATGCATTACAGGATATGTCAGACTTAAAATCTATGTATAAAAAAACATGTATTCTTGCATTAGGTCTCTCTAAAAAAATTTTGAACTTTTTAATTTGTTTATCATTTATGGAAAATGTCATGTATAAAACAAAAATCTTCACAGAAAACTTAGAAGCTACAGAATTAAATATAATTTATATTTTAATGTTAGTAACAAATACTATTGACAGTTTAACCAGAATGAGTGATAATAATATGGCATAAATAATTTAATAAAAAGTGCAATAATTTTTGCTAAAAAATTAAATATTAACCCAGGAGAAGATTTTAACCGACACCATCGAAGAAGATTGAAGCCCAAAAATCTATACTCGAATGCTAGCACACAGTGCATTATCAATATAAAAGATTTTTACAGAATGGAATTCAAAAAAGTATTCGATGCATTAATAAATTTGTCTTCTGAACATTAAAAAAATTGTATGTTGATAGAACCACTTGTGAACATTTTTAAGGTTCCATGTGGAAACAATTGTTCAATAGATGATTTGAAGAAAGGTATGAATAAATATTCCCTCCTGAATGTAATGAATCTAATATTTGTGATTTTGATGGAGTTATAACTGAATTAAATATTTTATACCATCACTGTATCAATAAAAATATTTTAAAATTAACTGAAATATTTCAAGTATCCAAAGAATTAAAACATTTTTTGCCTATTGGCAATAAACTATGCAGATTGATTTTTACAGCATCGGTTAGTACTGCATCAAACAAGCACACGTTCAGTAAATTGAAGATTGTGAAGAATTGTTTACGTTCTACTACGGGAGTAGATCGCTTATTAAATTATAACAAATAGTTAACTGATGAAATTTATATTAATCGCATGGTGAAACATTGAGCTCTTCTTAAAGAAAGACGACTTAATATATAATAAAAATACTGTAATTTTGCTTTAAAAAAAATATTCTTTTTAATAAACACTGTCTAATGATTTAGCAACTTGCATTAAGGGGCCTCGCTACAGCCGTCAATTTTAGCTGAAAAGACCTAAAGTATTGACAACATTTAAGTTATTTATCGTTGTGTGATTTTGATTCTGAAAAAAATTTTAACTCACCAGAAAGCTGTCTATAAATCCTACGAAGCACTTTGTAAAATCTAAATTTTATATTATTGTGAACTGTAATTGAAAACTTGAAAATATCTACTAGGTATTTGAATCATAATTAAAATTAAAATTAATATTAAAAACGGAAAATGTTTCGTACGTTCTACAGACATTTTTCTGCTGAATTCAAATATTTTTTCTGAATCAAAATCAGACAACGTCAACTAACTCTAATTTTGTCAAAACATATAAATTTTTTATATGATCAATAATAATAAAAATAAAAATAAAAAAAAATAATATATTCATGTTAACTTTAAGCTTCTAGTTACAGCGGAGAATAAACATTATAACAGCAAAATATGCCTGCGGGCCTAACCGTAAACCAATATTAATAAATATTAATAATCAAAATAAAAATGACACCAATGTGATAAATGCATCAGCCGTACCTTCATAAATTAATACCGCAAATGGTCGACCAATACTCACATGTGAATGCATTGAGTGGCCGATTTAATCTGAACAACCACTTAGCCACAAACAACAGACGAACAAAATGCACAATAGGTACTAATTCTCAACACTGGCGGTTAGAGCAACAAACACCCTAAAAATGGGAAAAGAAGACATATTAATATGTATAATTGGCAATTGCCTCGAACAATAATTACCGGACACCGAAAGGTTTACACTAAATTATATACGAAAAATTAGACGAACTTCTTTAAAGTTTAAATACAATATTATAAAAACACGAAAAACAAACTATTTTGTGACAATGCGACGTTCACAGAACAATGTCTGTGAAGATAACAGCTATCCTACATTTACCACTTATCAATTCTGATAAGGCAGGTGACCGTATTATTGCATTTTCTATTGACTATGCAAAATATCTTACTTGAGGTTCTAATAAAAATATTTTTTTTTTCAGTTCAAATTCAACATTTAAGATGGATGAATAAATAATGATTATTACTATTGAGATTACCTATACTATTAAATATTAATTATATTAACACAATTATTGAAACAATAAAGTCATAAAGATCTATTTTGCGAATTTTATAGGTAGGTAGGTACCTACCGATACCTACTCGATTTCAAAAATAGTTATTACATTTAGAAAACAATAACACAATGAAACAATTTAAAGTATCTATTTTAATATTCTAATAACTAGTATGACTATGGTTCCATAAACAATAATATTAATATAAATTCAAGTTTAAAAAATCACCCATCCATCATACACAATACCTACCTACGCAGACATGATCGCATTTTTGTAAAAGATAAATAACGTCATATTTTTATTTTAGATTTTACAATACCTAGGTACCTAACTATTTTTACAGTTTTGAGTAATTTAACGATTATTACATTATACTATGTATGCACGAAAATTAAAATTAAATGTTTTGAATAATTACCTTTAGAAAAACCTCACCTAACCATTTTAAGAGTCGATGAAAATAATTCCTTTATAATTAGACACATTTTGTCAAGTATTGCGGACTTGATTTTGTTACAGCTAATAAATAATAATAAAATATTGTCAAATAAAAATTCAAACTATAATATTATGTAAATCGTTGTAGGTATTCAAAGAAAAATTATGATTTTTCAAATGCGTGATCACGGGCCCAGCTCGTCCAGGCATTATGACGACCCTGGATACATATAATAATAATGATATTTTATTAACGGAATAAAATTCCAATTTACAATAGTATCCTAATGACAGTATAATATACTATAATATAATAATACAACAATAATAATATACATTATGCGTGAGTTATAATAAAATAAAAATAAAATTCATACAAATAATATTTTAAAAAAAAGGTGGGTAAGTGGATTTCGCTCTGCTGTACAGTAGGTTACAAGTGGGTCACTGTATAATGGATAGTATTAAATTTGAATTCAATAATATAATATCACTGTATAAGAAAAACGGTTCTGAGCGGAGACGGTATGTCAGTCTAGGTATAAGACATCATATTATATCATATAGTATTAAAAAAAAATTGACCTATAATAGGTATCAATAATAAATTCCAAATTAATCATATCATAATATCTATTAGGTACTTATAACGCGTTATATATCAACAAAACTATCATAGATATATAATAGTATACTTTAGAAGTTTCAAGTACCCACGAATAATATTATACAATCACATCAAAATAACTAAAATAGTTACCTATCCTAGGTTTTTAATATGTATAATTTCGTCCAAATTTGTACTTAAAATGACTATAAAAATAAACTGTGTAAATGTATTTTTTAGATTTTTTGGTTACAGAATTAATTACTTACGTGGTATCTTGTTTTAAATCTTTAATTCTTAGATACAAAAATTGAACATTTTATAAATTTTTAACTACAAAATAATTTTTCAAATTAAAATTTTGTAATTTTTGTCAAAATTTGATCTTTAAATGCTTATAAAAAAAAATTGTGCCTATGTACCTATTTTTAATATTTTTCAACTGATATTGTAACAATATATCAGGAGCTTTGTATTAAATTTATACACTTTTTGGCCCAACAGATAAAACTTTATTGATATTTATAGAAAAAAAAACTAAAAAAATTTAAAACTGAAAATGTCCGTAAACAGCTCAAAAAGAGTCAAAATATTTTCAAAATTGTATGGTGTATAGGAAATGCTAATATAAACATTCAGTAAAATTTTCATGTATCTGCAGTTATTCGTTGCGAATTATTTACATTCACTCAGACTGTATACAATAACAATAATAATCCATATAGCATGCATCGTTGGCCTCCTGTTACATCTTTTTTTCTATTTTAGTTTTTTTTTTCTAAAACTATAATATTAATATTTTATCGTTACATCTAACCCATATTTTATTATTATGTTTAATAATTGATGTGTAATGGACTTGTGACTCATAGACTCATAGTTGGACCATGGTGGCAAATCACAGAATTAAGAGCATATGATTTGTGATCAACCTTAATTGTTGCCACGGGTAATGAATTAATCACCAGATTGTTTATTTTATTATTATTGTATTATTATTTTATTTTGTTATTGTTCCAAGTTTTCAGCATAATAATATAATAAAATCGCGCTGGATCACGACTTCACTTAACAATCACAGTCGTTGAGTTGTCAGCACGACTTAAGATAGTACCTATATAATCTATATACTATATTATACTATATAGCTATATATCAGCAATATACGAAAATGGTAATAAGGTCGTCGCCGCCGCCACCATCGGGATTAGGGTAGTGAGGATTGATAGGCGGTGGGTAGCGGGATATTTACGATATGTTCCCTGACCCACCGATTATCCATCCCCACTTTTCCATACGCAAAATTGGTCTTAAAAGTACTTGAACATTTTTGCTTATAACTTAAAAATAAATTCTAACCAATCTGCTAGCGAGTTACTCTGTTCCCATCTACACAATATTTCTGATCGATTGATACCTTGTACGACTTTATATGTTCAGCCGTTTGCCCTGTAGAGGTTGACGAAGGATTGACATAAATTAGGACGATTTTTCAATGTTAAGACACGGTTTCCTGTTAATATACGTTAGTGGCTACTCCGCTATTTTTTTTACTTAACTTCGCGCCACTACCGTCGCGCTGGATAGGTAGCACCTATATTATACCTATATTTTACATTACACTTAGTTATAATGTACCTAACAATAACTGGTTTCGGGAAAGTGTTGTATACAGATATATCAGCGCGTATATAGGTACTAAAAACAAAACAAGGCAAACCGACCTTGCAACCACTCCCACCCTATCCCGGACTACCCATTATAGAAATAATAATAATAAATAATGATGTGCCTACCTAACAGCCACACACGAAGCGTCGCTTCGAACAATAATATTATAAATAATAATATTATTATGTGTCGTCGTTGTCGTCGAGAGCAAACGTTGTCGACTGCCATTACTAAGTCGACGCGGATAGTCGAAGGCTGGATGGCAGGCAGGTAGGTTTGACAGATACAATCGCGTCTGTTTCGTGCGCCCATTTAATTACGTGATGTTTTTTTCTTCTTTTTTATATAGGCGTACGTTGAAAATAAATATATATATAAAAAAAAAATGCGTCCCACAGAATTAAAACGATAATATCACGTGTGTGGTGGACTCGCTACGAGACGGTCAGAAAAACACACACAATGCAGTCGTTTTAATAATAATAAATAATAATAATAATATCATGTATGGATGGTGTTATTTTTGTTTTTGCCATTATTTGACTTTTTTTCACCGGCCAACAGTTATTGGGTTATAGTTATTGTTATTCGTACTTAGGTGAAAACCGTATAGTAATATTATTAATAATAATTATTGTTTTAAATATTATTATATTACCGCAGTCACTTACCCCGCACGGGACGGTGCGTCGTACCACGATTTAAAAATGGCCATTACAGTTTTTTTTTTTTATTGTTATTAGTGTTTTATTTCTTTTAAATCGAGTTAAGTGAAAAATAATAATACGACCACGGAAAACGAACCGCCATTGTACCAAACGAAATGGTATCACAATAGGCACTACTAATAATAATATTATGTTCGTTATCGTTTTGTGCTAAATATCGTAAAATGGTGTTTGACGACGAGTGAACATTATTATGGCTAGGTAGTGCACGTGCATACTGTTTATTTGGGGGGTCGTTTTTTAATCACCCCGGTCGATAAGTTTGCGTCCATTTGCCGATAACGACTCCGCCTCACGAATAAAAATAATAATTATCGTCGTCGTTTTAAGCACACGATACCTACAATGGGTTCATCGTTCGCATGTTCTCGTATAGTCCAGCGTATACTATATTATAGCCCTATATAGTATACGATATATTATTGTGAGTAGCCTAATAAACCTAATAACTCCTATCTCACTTTGTCGTTATTTGAACGATGAGAACAATATTGCGATTTATTCGTATTTAACAATCACTCTATTGGCACTTGAATTATAGGTACGTGCAATGCCTTATGAAAATGTTCGCCCATCACTAGCTAAATACATTATTACAAGGGTAGTGGTAAACTGAGAATTAATTTCACATTGATATTATTTTTACGTTAATATCCATAAACCTGGGTAATTAATATAGTTAAATAGTATTATTCTTTGCTGATAATATTAAAATAAGGAGTGCAGCAGTCGTTGTCGTACGATAAACATTGAGATTTTCAGTTAACGATAAAGTGTTATGCATCGTATAATAACATAAAAACAATAGTTTTCGGTTCGTTCGTGCAGGAAACAACGAACAGTGAGATCGTGTGCCGAATAACTACAATACGAAATATGTAATAATATACGCAAATTGAATGCAACGACGCCACTGGCTCGGTGTTTTCGCATAGCGACTTTAGCTGTCGGGGCCCTTACGCCATTTCGAGGGGTTGTGTATAGGCAATTTTTTTTTCGTTTCCGTGCGCGCTCGATGTGTCTTTGTGTGCACACTGTGAACCGGAATGATCATTAGTGAGTGTGAACCCGAAATAATTACTACCCGCATACGTAATGTCCTACACATAAGCGCAGAATCTCGTTATTAAGGCGACGTAACAATAATAATAATTATTATTATAATAATGTTATTATGATATTATCAGCTAACGGGCAAAATTGTGCGCCTGACAGCCATTTGAATACTTCTACATTTGTTCGAATCCTGATTAATATTTATTTGACGTACATAGACAACAATAATTATAATATAATAATATGTAAATACAATTGACAAATGTATGAATCCGTTGATTGCAAGGAATATACCAAGAGCATTAAAAATTAATAAAAATAAAATACTGACGGATCTGAATTTATTCGCATGCCCATAATATTTTTTATTATAGTACTACTAAATTATAATACTGAATAATATGTCTTTGGTGTAATCATTTTACAATTTATACGAATATATTTCAAATCAAAAATAGATGAACAAAAGCAGACAGAAATATAGACAATATACCATTATTAAAGGTCGTGGGTAGTGCGTACGTAATAATATTATTCTGATGTTAAGTAGTATTGTGAATAAAACACACTGTTTCCGTCCATGGGGGTACATAATGTTACTAGTGAAATTATAAAATATGTTGGTAAACAACTCTCTTTACCCGTTTTATCGAATAATAGTGATATCGGCGTGGCGGAATACATAATATACGACAGACCGGCACCTTATGTCACCCCAGTCCCATATAGGTATACTCTTGTACACAATAATGGAGGCTGGGTCTCGACGGGGAGGAGGGTGGAAACCTGTCTAATTTAAAAGCAATGTTATGTACAGATGGGCGTGAGTGCCCACTTATCGATAAAAAATATATAGCATACAAGAACATACAATTATTATCTTTTGGTTCCATTAACTATAATATACAAATATATAGTATATAGATGATATTCGAGTCCAAGCATGGACGAGGGTATAAAAACTAGAATGTGACACATTTTTTAATTCATTATGTTATATTATATTAATTATATTATATATTTAGTCGGCAGATCATAAGTCCGCTTATGTTAACATTATTTTCATACATTTATTTGTTCAAATTTTAATGAATATTTATATTACAATAACAATAGAAACGGTTTTGTAGATTTTTATTGTTCTTAGTAAAGTAATACATAAAAAATACAGATTAAAGTGATATGTAAAATGTTAAGAAGTGCAATAAAGTATTACCTATTAGCATCATAGATAGTTATTTTATCGTTTTGTTATATTATTAGTGTTTATCATAGGCACCTATGCACAAAAAAAATAATAATTCAATCAGGTCTCGATTAAGTATCGCAACTATAGGCATGGTTTTAATATTATAAGTAACATTAGACAGTTGTATAATACTTAGAATTTAATAAAAATAGTAATAGGTACCTCAATGACACCATATAATACCTATTATATATATTCCATTAATAACTATTAGTTTCGACAGTCATTTTTATTTTTATCAAGTAGAATTAAATTCGGGATTGCAAATTTTTGGTAGGTAGTCATTTAACTAATTTGCCAGATACAACTCCTACTATTATTAGAACTTTGGCTAATGGAACTCTGTTTGTATCATTAATATATGCATTGTAATATTTTATAATGTATTTAAAATGTATAATATTCTTTTTTTGTTTATTAGTATTAAGAGGACGCCACACGGGCAAACGAAACCATGCAATGGCCAAGAGAATGCGCTGTTAGGTGTTTTCGTGATCCGCAAGCACGCGACGTTTAAGCCGCGCCCACTACTCATAGCCGTGTACCGACCGACGAGTTGTCGAGTTCGGGAGCGTTGTTTATTATCTTATGAACGTTCGTCCGTGACGTATCCCGTCGAAATAAAATTCATACACATAATTGCATTGCCGCCATAAATATTTTAAATATTTGCTAGCGCTCTTATACACTAACCATTTTTTAATTAAAGGCCAC
>NC_042493.1:119705931-119707364 GCF_005508785.2 Acyrthosiphon pisum
ACGAACGTGAACGCGTACATGTCGTTGTGCGCAGCCGCGGATTTTTATTATTATTATTATTATTATCGTCTGGGATGTCGGGAAAAAAAAAGCGAACGGGCGCCGATCTTACGAACGCGAACACGTACATGTCGTTGTGCGCAGCCGCGGATTTTTATTATTATTATTATTATTATTATCGTCTGGGATGTCAGGAAAAAAAAAGCGAACGGGCGCCGAATGCCGATCGTACGAGCGCGAACGCGTACATGTCCGTGTGCGCAGCCGCGGATTGTCGTAGCTATATTTTGTAAACGGCTATGGGTTGTGGGCGGCCACGAGTACAACATACCAAAAGTTACCCCCCCCCTCTTTTATTGACGTGACAACGTCTTATAATTCGATGGAGCCGGGTGCACGCACGAAAAAACATGACTCATGCGTCGTTACCTCGCTGTGAGGCGTTCCATTCGCGTAGGCTACCCAACATCGGTCGTCACGCGCGTAGAAGCGATTTTCGGGCGGAGTGGGGCGGCAATTCGTATGGTGTGCTGCCAACACACACGGTCGTCGTCGGCCGATTCATTATTAAAAGACCGGATTTATATTCCCTTAAAATACCCAAAATATGATGCTAATATTCTCTAAAATACATTTAAATATTCTCATTATATTCTCTCAAAACACTCCCTTTCATTTCCTACTTTTCCTATCATCGTCCTATTCTCAACAGAATAACACAAATTGTAAGAAGTTAAATATCACACATGTTTAAAAGTTGTAAAACAATTGGTCAACGCACATTCATACTTATAAAAACTATTAAATTGTAAAAAAAAAAAAAAATGACATAATTTATTGTATTTATGCGTACAAATAAATGTAACTTGATCAATTCCATTGTGATTTCCATTTACCTCCTTCTCTATATACACACAAACCTATTAAACATATGAAATTAAAATTTTCTTTTGAAAAATGCTACCATTCCTTCAGTATTTTCTTAACACGTTGTCGCGTTCAACTATCGTCAGTAAACCGACTTTACAGACAACCGATTTTTTGATTTAAGTATATCTCGGTCCGGTTTCAACATGGGTACCCCGTTTTACCACGAAAAATTTTGTCATTAGACCCTCTAAAAAGCCCCCACATAGTCGGGGTACTATTGACCCCCCCCCCTCAAAGTTATTTCGGAAAAACTCGAGGTGTCGTCCCACGTTTCTGAAACTCAAGCTTTCTTATAGTATGTAGGTCGGTGATGAAATTCGGAGTCTCGTGTCGAGACTGTACGAGACGTTTTTCCCCGTCTTCCGGGGCCCCCAAAGTTCAAAATTTGCGTTTTTCAGGGTGTTTCTGCACGGACACTTTTTTTTACGTTTTTGTAGTCAAGCCTTATAGAGGGCTTTGCGCTGTATCGATTGGAACCGATATCAACGTTATTCGACTTTTGG
>NC_042493.1:119709128-119710293 GCF_005508785.2 Acyrthosiphon pisum
TATTAAAAAGTTAAAGCTCAGTTAAAAACTAATATTTTTGTTAACTCCACTTCATAATTAACCTAATAACTTAATTAGTTAAAATACTCAAACTAATAAGCTATTTTCAGTTAATTTGAAAAATAATACTTGATGTAACAACTGTAGAAAACTAAACAATTTAATTACTAATTAAACCATTGCAATTTGCAGCTATAGTATGTATGTAATAAAAAATAATAGGATAGGACAGTCCCTATTTTTGTGTGCAGTAGTACACACAGTGTGCAGTAGCAAATTTCAAGTGTGCAGTAGCAAATTTTCTAGTGTGTAGTAAAAATGTTTTAATAGTACTTAGATGAATAATTATAAATATCTAAAAAAGTAAAATGATTAATTTTATTCACAACCAAACGTACCAACCGACGACGCCACCTGGTGATGCGACAGTAGGTGACCCTAAAATGTTGACCAACATGTAGTGGGACGGTAGTCGCCACAAATTCTAAGATCATATCTATGGTGCAGCTGATTCGAATACCAATAATTAGCAACAGTGATAACAGATATATTAATTCATCGATACTTGTATTCTAGATTCCAAAAATTAATTCAAGGTGATAATTAGGGTTAGGATGTTTATGATTTTGCATATTTTTTTTAGTTTGTCCAATAGCATCCATTCTTATACAGAAATATGTTTCATGGTATCTATATTCAAAATATCAAAATTTTATTTTGCATATAATTGCATATTTTACCATTTCTTTTTAAAAAATGCATAATTTGTGTTTTTTTCTGTTTTTAAGCGCATATTTGACGATTTTCGATGGAAAATGCTGAAAAACACCGTAATTTTATATATTTTACTGAATCTTATATAAGTTTGATTATCTGTATTTCACATATTATCACTTATTTATTGTTGAGAATTAAATATGGTTATACCTATACGGAGTAAAGGTAAGTACCTACTTAAATAGAATTTTCGATAAGCCTCGTCAATTGTCACAGTCAAAACTTATCTTAAAACTGCAAGCCATTACAATTTTATCAGATATTTAACAGAACGTTTAATGATTTATAGTTAGTTTCCCTCTTGTCTACGACCGATGTAGAGTACCGTATATTGCGCGTTTCGTATTTTGTCGTGAACGTATTTAATTTATTAATCACTCAGTTATGC
>NC_042493.1:119710343-119732993 GCF_005508785.2 Acyrthosiphon pisum
AATTGACGAATATTACCCGTGTCTTAGAAAATAAGCGATTGCTCGAATATTCTCTAAGTCCCGTAATACGTCGTCAACGAAAATAATCTAAGTCGTAATACAAAAATATATGATAATTAAGAATGAAGAAGTACAGGGATGTGTACGTACGGTTTGTGAAATCACGTCTGAATACTAGCTACTCCCAGGGCTCCTATATAGTCCTATCCCCTCTCTTACCAGATCCCTGGCGGACTACGTTGTTGGTGTTCACAGTCCAGGGGGCCTTCTACGAGATGTGCCTTTGGTCGGTGCGGGGTGTCGTAAAATGACCAAGTATACCCGCAGCCGTCTTGTCATAGTGCCAATATCTGATTCGTAGAATCTATTGCGCTCCGAGGAGGTCTCACAGATATCTTACCGGTTCGGGTTTGTCATCTGGCCGTTGGCAGACGCTGAGACTGTTGCTAACGTTTATAGTATTGCTCCCCCAAGGTTTTATGTACAGCAGTGACATCATCTAGCTATTTACGTGTTACCACAGGACTTCGATGCTGTGTATTATGACTATGTGTAGGGGCGGAGTAGAGGGGTCCGTACGTAGCACTATGTAGTAGGTACCGGTACTTGATATATTACAAATTTTAGGTGAGTCATTTATATAAATTTAGTGTAGCATATAAATACTGCTACATATTCTAAATAATACAATATTAATAAACAAAATAGCACTTTATGTATTTAATTAAAGTCTGAAAACTAAATTGCATAAGGATATGACTATATACAATTTGACATAAGTAGGTTTGGGTACTATATGAAATTAACTATTTATTAAATAATTAATAATAAATTAACACTTGATTATTATTTTACATGGGCTGGTGGATTATATTGGAAAGTTTATACTTGAATAGACAATAGTAATATAACTATCCTACACGTATACTATAATATAGTAGTTTTACCGCCTTAACGGTTTTCGTTATGACTTAATTTTGCGTTTTCGGTGACAGTAAGGAACGTTGTCCGCGATTCGACACAGTAGGATCGCATATCTGATTACGTGACCCAGTCGTCGTCAAACATTGTCTGCTATCCGACGAAGTACATCCGCACTACATTTTTCACTTTTTCGCCTAATGTTCATAATAAACATTTTTAATTGTCGTTATATTGAGTTCTGGTGTCCAACAACTTTAAAACGTGGTCCAACAAACTTGCATACGCATCGTAGAAGAAGAAAAATTACTCCAACAACTTTCCTAAGTTTTTAAAGCACCATTTTCCTCTAGCACTACATTTTTCATTTTACACTCATTATTCACATTGGAAAATTTGTTTTTCCGTTTAATTAAGTTTTGGTGTCAAAAAACTTTAAAAAGTGGTCCAACAAACTTGTTTATACATCGTAGAAGAAGAAAAATTACTCCAACAACTTTCCTAAGTTTTTAAATCTCCATTTTCCTCTAGCACTACATTATTCATTTTACACCTAATATTTAAATAGAAAAATTTTATATTTTATATTTTTAAGTTTTGTTGTCCAACAATTTTAAAGAGTGGTCCAACAAACTTGTTTAAATATCGTAGAAGAAGAAAAATTGCTCCAACAACTTTCCTAAGTTTTTAAAGCACTATTTTCCTCTAGCACTACATTTTTCATTTTACACTCATTATTCACATTGAAAAATTTATTTTTCGTTTAATTGAATTCTGGTGTCCAACAACATTAAAAAGGGGTCCAACAATCTTGTTAACACCTCATAGATGAATTTTTAAATCCCCAATTGTCTTGCAGCCGTACATTTTTTCATCTCATAATGGATATTCCGATTATACATTTTTATTTTAATAATATTGAGTCTTATACTAAAGAAAAATATGATATTGCAACTTAAAAAACTTTTTATTTTTATAATGATTTTCTTTTGATTACAATTTGATCTCACAACAATTGTTATTCTTGTTTTGTAAATAGCATGGCGTGTGGTTTTATCTTTCTTGTCTCTTACATCTATTAACTCGTAAGGACAATGGCATTCCCAATATCCATGTATCCGTCTATAATAGGTTACATAGTGAGGCAAACTTCCCTCTACTCCTTCGAAAAATGCTATGACTGCTAAAAATCTGTATCTGTAATTATATTTTTATCATGAAGTTACATTGTTTACGTTTATAAGTTACTATGATTTATTTTTTAAGACTAATTTTCTTTTTTATTTAGGTTTTAAATTATATCATCTTAGTTATATTCATGTATATTTATATTGAGTGGTATGTCTTCTAACCTATATTCCATGTCCATACCTTGGTACATAATTGTGTCGAACCAAATATGCTGATTAAGTGTTTTTGTCACAACTATTGTGCCATTACAACCACTGTGATAACATTTTCTATTATATGTAACAATTGGGTCTGGCTTCATATTGTCTATGGCATTTTGTATTTGTTTAAATCCTCCTAATAAGAAATAATATGTAAATTTTAATGCACAGTGTTTGCTGTAAATAATTTATTCAATATTAATTTTTCGTATTTAGTAACCTCATTTCAATCTAAACTTTAAAATTTTAGAATTATCCTAAAATGTTTATCTGACATAATATTATGTTTAATGCGTACCAAACAATATTTTACAGACATTTTCTCTGGAATCTCTTTATAGAGTATAATTAAAATAATAAATGTTTATAATTTATAAATCAATTGTTATTAATCTTTTTACTATCAAATAATATAGGCAAAGATGAAAAAAGAGCGATTGTATGGTTTGAGAATTTTCTAATTATGCGTCTTCTACATACCTACAAATAATCACACTGTATGTATATTGAAATAAAAAAATATGTTTATCAAATTAATAATATTTTTAATAGATTATTTATTTACAAAATATTGTTCATTGCATATATCTATGAATCAAATAATAATTTTGTTATATACATATTTTTTTTATATATTTACCTTTATTAAGTTCACCGAGGTTTATTGGAATGAATATCATTGGTTTCACAGATTGCCTAGCTTCAGTGTCACATGTGTGATATTCCCAAATACTTGGTTCATCTTTAATTAAAAGCTCCAATAAATTGTTCACGTTGAACCGGCAATCTAATTCCATTAGTCCACACATCAATTTGGATTTTTGTCCTGAGGATTCTAGTATAGTAGCTCTTTGTGTATAAAGTGATGAATTCGCCCCATTTTGCACCAAGTATTCGGAAAGCTGTAATACAGAATTTCTTGATACATTGACATAATCCGCGTATGCATTTGAATCAATGTATCCAGTAGCTATTGCTTGAATCACTGCATCAAATGGACATGTATTTAATACTTTGTATTTGATGGTTTTTTCCGACTTTTAACGGTGTATGATTCAAATAGTTTCCGATTCTTATTATGTCGATTGTATGCTTTAATTTTGCTTGAAGTTTATATTTTATTTCAAGGTGGTTAACTAAGTACAATGATTTCCTCGTTTTCGGAGATTGGGCTTTATTTTTCCAATTTTCTTTTTCTTGTAGCTCCGTTATTTCGGAGTTAAATTTTTGTGTTTCTTCTTCATTACCTGATTCATCCATGGTATCTGTTATTGCATTTTTTATTTTTGGTGTGCAAATCAAATCATTGTCATCATTCTCAATCTTACCTGATTTTAACTGTAAGTCATTGTATTTGCTACTTATATTCATTATATTATTAATCATTTTTGATTCTGAGCTATTTTCATTTTTTTTCAAAGCATTTGCATTGTTTTGAACATCTTCTGAGTCGTCTAATATTGCATTTTTTATTTTTGGTTTCCAAATCAAGTCATTGTCATCAGTGTCAATCTCATCTGATTCTAACTGTATGGCATTGTATTTACTACTTTTATTATTTATACTATTTATCATTTTTGATTCTGAGCTATTTTCATTTTTTTTCAATGCATTTGAATTTATTTGAACATCTTCTTCTTCTGAGTCCTTTGTGGTATATTCTGTTGTTCCATTTTTTATTTTTGGTTTCCAAATCAAGTCATCGTCATCAGTCTCAATCTCATCTGATTCTAACTGTATGGCATTGCAGTCCCTATTTTTGTGTGCAGTAGCAAATTTTCTAGCGTGTAGTAAAAATGTTTTAATAGTACTTAGATGAATAATTATTAATATCTAAAAAAGTAAAATGATTAATTTTATTCACAACCAAACGTACCGACCGACGACACCACCTGGTGATGCGACTGTAGGTGACCCTAAAATGTTGACCAACATGTAGTGGGACGGTAGTCGCCACAAATTCTAAGATCATGTCTATGGTGCAGCTGATTCGAATACCAATAATTAGCAACAGTGATAACAGATATATTAATTTATGAAATAATCATAGATTAATGATAATAAATATATTTTTATTAAATATATACGCTATACAGTATACATTATACTACTTGAATAGTTTAATATCTATGAAATTAATGTGTTTTTAGTTTTGTTAAAAATTGTTTTACCTATATAAATTATAATATAACGTTATTGTTATGTCGAATAAAAAAAAATGTACACTGCAATTTTGGCTAAAACCGAAAACAACCAATGACGATACGAGTACAAGTAAGTCATTTTGAACTAAATTAAATTCTCTGACATGTAGTAAAATTATGGTTACCAAATTCTTTAATTACCTATTTAGAAAATAATTAAATATGAAAATGAAATCTATTGTTCAATATTGTACACCTAGTGTACACTGTACAATATAAATTATAAACAGCCGTGAATAATAAAATTAAATTTGGTTATTCCTTAGATTCGGTTAACAGCAAGACTGACAATAATACAATTCAAAAGAATTCAAATCAAACGAGTAGGTATCTTCATAGTTCATACCTTAATACTTTAGAGATGAGTGTTTTATTTATAATTAGCTTGGGAATATTATTCCTATGCATTTTTTTATAGTAAAATAAATTATGCGTATGCCTTAAACTAACAATTAATTTCATTTTTGGTAATTTAAATTAGGTGATATCAATGATAGTGTCGATGGCAGTTGTGATGGCAATTTAATAGAATGTGCTCAAGTAATGTTTCTCAGACTAATGGTGATAATTATGATGAAGTTTCTAATACTTTTGTTGGAACAAATCAGGATTACTCATTTATTCAATTGGATCCTTGTTTTGAAAAAATAAGTTCTGTTATTGGTAAAGGTAGAAAGTTAATTCGATGTAAAATTTGCTTAAGAAATCAAAATACAGTTTTAAACACACCAAATTGCGCAATAAAATTCCTTCTATTTGTAGTGATGGTGGAACAGTTCCTAGAACTGCTATTTTAGAAGCTCATTTAAAATCAATTGAACACACTGAATCTGTAAAAGTAGACCACTTACGTACTTTGGCTAAAGTTGAGCTCACTCAATGTGCATCTTTAGATAAAATGTTTTCGAACCAAAATTCTAAAAGAGCACTTCAAATTGCTAAATACATGTGCACTGTTTTCAACGATGCTATGAGAGGAACTCTTAGCGCTTGGTCATGGCCATCTCGTGAAATTGCTTTCATGAAACGTCAATCATTGGATATAAATAAACCTTGTGTTAAATTTACTGTTAATGAAGGAGACTTATTGTATATTACTCCAAGTAACCATAAAGAGATGTTGAATTGTATTGTGAATTCAGATTTTCAACGGATTCAAACCAAGTTAAAAACATGCTTAGCAATCTCACTTAGAGTTGATGGCTCAGTAGATAGGACACAAGTTGATAATATACATGTGATGGCAAAAATTATAACTGCTGAAGCAAATGTTGAACTTATATTTATAGGATTTGAAGAACCGGAGTCAAAAGGTGCAGGTGGTTATTATAATGCAATAAAAAAAAGTATTGAACGTTTTATGCCATGGACCGATTTTCATAAAATTTGTTCTTCCATTGTAACTGATGGAGCTTCTATTAACACAGGTTCTAAAAATGGCCTTTGGAGTATGTTTAATGTTGATAAACAAAATGACAAATGTCCCCTAACAAAAATATGGTGTGCTGTTCATCGCAGTGCTCTAGCATGGGAGAATATGACATCAAATGTCATTGAAATAAAAAAAAATATTGAATTATGTTCATCAATATCTACATATTTTCATCGTTCAGGACTCCGCTCTAAAGAATTACAACAAATAGCAAATGATAATAACATAAGTTTTATTAGATTACCAAAATATTATGAAGTCCGCTGGACTGAGTTCACTTATGGTTTACTTTACGCAATTTTAATAAATTGGAGAATATTGGTTCATTACTTTCTCAAACAAATCAAAGATAAGACTGATCAGGAACGCATTTGTGCTGGTTATCTGAAATTTCTCACAGATTTTGATAAACTTAAATTATTATGCCTTGTTACTGATCTTGGATACTTGTATTCTAGATTCCAAAAATTAATTCAAGGTGATAATATTTTAATGTTTGATATAGAAGATCAACTTAATCTTTTAAAAAATAGAATAGGGTTACTCCAAAAATCAGCACTTCCTGGAGGTTGGTTAGAAAAATTTAGTAATGAGAGTATTTGCTTTGATGCCAGTATTGGACATTACAAATTAAATGGTATAGATATATTTAAAACAACTCATAGTAGCAAATCACACAGACGCAAAATTCATCACTTATATATAAATGACAGAAAATCATTTGAAGCAATAAAAAATGAAACATATGCATCAATTCTTAACTTTTTAGAAGATAGATTTAATTCTCTAGAATGGGATGACTTAAAACCTTTGAAAATATTAAATGAAAATATTTCAGACATTCAATTGAAAAAATGTCATTCCATAATTTGCCCTGATTATCCATTACTTAATTTTCTTTCTTCGTATCGTGAAGCAACAGCTAGTTGTTATATTGAAAATAAAAATATTTCAGTTGATTTATTGAAAGTTGTTTTGATATGTGAAGACTGGGAATCTCTTGCCATATCAATAGTATGTTAAAATAATTATATTTAAATGTTTTACTTTATAGTTAATTATTAATTAGGTATTGTTTAATATATTGACATATTGTATAATAACTTATTAATTACTTTTATATACCATGTTAACAGGCACGTATTTTAGCTATAAAACCACATAGTGCAGATGTAGAGAGATTAATATCCTACTACAATATTCTCAAATCCCATCATAGATCCAGCCTAGCACCTGAAACAATTAAAAATTGTCTCCATGTTAAAATAAATATGTGCACATTAAGTGAACTTGATCCATGTGAAGCAGTTTTGTATTGGTTAAATTTAAAAAAAAGGCATGACAAAGCTCATCCGATGGCAGAAAAACAAAGTTGGTATCAAGGAGTATTTTATGAAGCTGATTCAGAAACTTATAATAAATCAGAAAGTAAACAAAGTGTACGCTTTTGATTGTATAAATATAATTTATGTTTAAGTTTGACAAGTTAAATTTCTTTTATAAGATTATAATATTGTTTTAAAATTACAATATAGAAAAAGTATTATAATTAGTTACAAAACTTGATATTTTTACTTATATTTAGTCAACACCTGCAAGAATACATTGTAATATTATAATTATAGCATCATATATTATTTTATAGCAGTATCTACAAAAGGATAACAAATTTCAATACTAGGTTCAAAATAAGTAAGTGAGTTGTGTACTGTAACAATGACAAAAAAAAGTTTATGTTTACTACTTACAACATTGTCTAGATATGCTAAAAAAAAAAAAATAGAAGGGTGTAGTAGCAAAATTTACTAAAAATAGGGACTGGGATAGGATATAGTTATTATTAAAAATAATTAAATAAATTTGTTTTTAACTGATTACTTAGTGATTAGTAACTTTTTTCCATATAAAATATATTTGTATTAACTATTAACAATATTAACTTGTAGCAGAACATTCTAAACTTTGACTTAAATTAGGTACCTAACTTATGTTAATTTTGTTGATTCTCTTTGACACATATAACTAAATAACTAATGTTAAACGATAACTTTCATTACTTTAATTATTTGAACAAAAAAAAAAAATCAAAATAATCCAATATGATCATTAAATTAAATAATTTTCAATAGGTTATAGCAGGTATATTATTAAACATTTAATAATATCAATTTTTAATATTAGTGTACCTATCACTGTTACAAACCTACTACATTGTTAATAGCTGGAGTTTCAATAACTGGTACAGGGTCTCCAGCAACCACTTGCTGGTCATTTTCTTCAAAATCTATTATTGTAATTATATTTTATATGTTTATAGGTATATTCTAAGACTCTAAGTCATGGTTTAGGTGGTAATTTAACTCACTAGCATTATTGTTGACAACTACTACATCATGTACAGCTACTATTTCATTTTGTACAGCTATAGGTGCAAACTCTTTTACAATTATAGCCCCAGTGCTCAGCAAAGCCGTTGAGTTTTTAATGCGCAGAGAGTTCAAAATGTATTTCACTTTCACGCTCCTTGTTGTGGTCAATCCTGCTCCCGACTGCTGTGTTATGATATGCTGTTTAATGTTCATTTTTTTCAGGTGTTCTATAAACAAATATTTAATTTGTACTTGAATAAAAAGTGAGAAGTTAGAACCATTATAAAATAATATTTTAGAAACAAAATTGAAATTAGTACATTCCGAAATATTGGTAATTGGAATTTTGAGTAGACCACTAGAATAAAAAAAAGTATTTAGTATTCTAGCATAAAAATACAAGTAAAAAGTATTTTTTAAGTATTTTGAATACATTGGTCAAAATCTATTTGAAAAGAATTTGAAATTCAAAAAAATCGTTTGACTAGTATATATTAGTATTTAATACAAGTATTCAAATAAGTACTTAACAAGACTGACAATATACTACATAATATACAACTTTTAATTAAAATGGGATTTAGGAATAATTATTAATTTATAATAATAGTTCTTTAAAACTTTTCTTAAAAACTTGTATGCTATGTGTAACTAATTTGATAACTAATAAGTAATAATAATATCGTTTTTAAATTTGAAGATTTTATATGTAAAAAAATATTTTAACAGACAACAAATAAAAACCTAAGACTTCAAAGAATTTAACAATTTATTGTAGTAAATACTTTAACATGACACTAGAACTTTATTTGTAATAAATACTAATATATAACATTTATAAATTATAAATTTCAGGGCTTAGAAGATCTAGCTAATGCATATATATTTTTAGTAAGTCTTAGAACATGCTAAGTAAGATACAATTTTGTTTCACACTTCCCTAATATCGTTTTTGTTTATTAAATTTTATTTTGCTAATTTTTGGATAGGTATTTTAAGTTTTTAGTGATATTTTACTTATTTTGAATTTTAAGTTCTATTTGTTTGCTATTTTAGGTTTATTCTCATATTCATATTTATGAAAATATTTACAGAATTTTCAGCATACCTATATCAATGTATAAATATTATATGATCTATATTTTTAGATTCTGAGCGGAGCGATAAATGTATTGATTTTACAGAATGATGTGTGTGTGTTTTTATTTAATTTTTAATTTTTGTATCTGTCATAACCGTTTGGGGCAGTAAAACTGCTTCGATTTTCTTCAACAGTATCTTGTTCGATGGGAAAGTGAATCTAGTTGGTGCATTCGGAAGGTTAATATTTAAAATTTTTTATAGCTCCCAATAGTTTTCAAAAGCGCCAGGAAAAACAACATAAAAATTAAGGAAAACGGTTTTTGACCAAATCGATTTTGGTTTTTGGCGTAGGTAACTTTAAAACAAATGATCGTAGATACATGAAATTTTTATTAGACATTTATATTAACATTTGCTATACACCATAAAATATTCAAAGTTTGTCTACCTTTATAAAAAAAAAAAATGTTTACAAGCAATTCAAATTAAATTTTTATGAGCATTTGATGTTCATATTTTTACAATATTGGTTACAATCGATTTTCATATAGCGGTTTTGTTATTTTATTGTTATTCAAAAACGAATAACTGTAGACATATGAAAATTTTACTGAATGTTTATATTTTCTTACTGCCCGCTGAAATATTTGTCGGCTAAAATATGGTTCTGCTAAAATACATATCCAATAAAAAATTTTTTGCTTAAAATATTTTTCGGCTAAAATGTGGTTCGGACACAATATTTTCGGATTTTGTATTACTTGATTTATTTTAATTAAATTGACTGAAAATTTCTTTTAAAATAGAACTATTATTTTATTTAAGTATTATTTAATTTAAAGTTTCAAATATCTATTAATTTATTTTATTTAAACTGATTGAAGAATTCTTGTAAAAATTATCTAGTATTTTATTTAATTATTCAAATTTTTCGACAACATAATTTTATTTTAAAATATTTGAACACATATTATTTTATTTAAAATTTCAAATACTATTAATTTAATTTATGTAAACGATTGATAATTTAATTTAAAAATTTGAACAACTATTTTATTTTATTGAAATTATTGAAATTTTCTTAAAATAAAATTATTAATTTAATCTATTTAAACGATTGAAATTTAATTTAAAAATAAAATTATTCTTTTATTTAATTTAAATTGTATGTGAATTTCAAATAACTATTAAATTATTTTATTTAAACAATTGAAAATTTAATTTAATATGAATTTATTTAATTTAATTATTATTTAATTTAAAATATTCGAATAATTTTTATTTTATTTTATTTAAATGATTGAA
Source organism: Acyrthosiphon pisum (assembly GCF_005508785.2). Lineage (NCBI taxonomy): Eukaryota > Metazoa > Arthropoda > Insecta > Hemiptera > Aphididae > Acyrthosiphon > Acyrthosiphon pisum. The sequence goes on from NC_042493.1 coordinate 119,721,049, forward strand.
AATTTAAATTAAAATAAAATAAATTTTATTTAAAAATTTAAAAATATTAATTTATTTTATTTAAACGATTGAAAATTTAATTTAAAATAAAATAATATTTAATTTAAATAGAAGAAAATTTCTTTAAAATAAAACTATTATTTTATTTTATTTAAAGTATTAAAAAAATTAATTATAAAATAAGATTATTATTTTATTTAAATGATTTAAAATTTTAATTTAAAAATAAATTTAGTTTTTTATTTTATTTAAATGATTGAAGTTTTTCTTTAAATAAAATTATTAATTTATTTTATTTAAACAATTGAAATTTAAAATAAAATTTTTATTTATTTTAGTTAAATTGATTGGAAAAATTTAATTTTAAATAAAACCAGGTAGTATTTTATTTAAATATAACGATTGTAATTTTCCTTAGATAAAATTATTATTTCAATTTATTTAAATGATTGAAATTTAATTTTAAAATGAAATTATTATTTTATTTTATTTAAAGTATTGAATTTTATTTTATTTAAAATAATAATAAGAAAATTTAATTTAATTATCTTATTTTATTCAATTATTATTTAATTTAAAAGTTGAACAATTTGTATTTTATTTTATTTAACGCGACTCAAATTTCACTTATTATTATACTATAATATGGTCATGTAATATACCGTAGGAGACGAACATCAATTTTTACTACGCTAATACTTACAACAACGCGGCGGGCCCTAAGATAACCAACCAAGATATAATATAACCCAACACTGCCCTGGTCTAAGACACATCCTGTCCACAGCGCCAAAATTGTAACGGGCCACAACTACCGTTGTATTTGATGGATGGAATTGAATAAATCACTAAGATGTTTTGTAATAATTGTATTTATTTTATACTTAAGTAAAATATTTATGTTTCTTAAAATATTCTAAGTTCAAATAATTTAGAATTAAACTGTAATACAACGAGATGTGACTAGTATTTAGTGACTTGGCTGTTCAGATTGAGGCTGGCTGCTCGTCTGATGGACGCTTGTTCATCGACGTATCTCATCAAGTAGTTCTATTAGATCCCTACTATGGCATTTTTAGTATAAAAAATGGTATACGTGCCGCATACACCTGAGGTCATTTCGAACGCCATTCAAATAATCATACTATTTCTGGAATATAATATTTTGTACAAAACCATAATTTTTGTACTGCTGATTAAGTTTTTCTAGAATACCTATATCTATCATAGAATACTTATCATGTGTTTTGTAGCGTGTCATGCGATCATTATTACTATTACATTCACCTATGCGCGCCACCGGGGTTACGCGCTCACTGTAGCAATTAGATATATTATTACTATTATTCCTATTATTGCATGCCACTTGCTGTCATATTTAAATATATTAATTGATTACATAGTCACAGCTCGTTACAAACACATATAAAGCACATATCAACTAGCGACTTGTTGCTTGTAATTTGTATACTATTAAGTGCTTCAAATATCGGGACATGTTTCCATCCATAATATATTATATGATCTGAGTTATTAATGATATTAATGATAACAATTAACAGTTGATTATTACTAATATTTACTAAAGATCCAAAAGTCCGATAGGAATAGTTCTGTACCGACTCACATGACAAAATATTTGGTCATGCTGATTCGTATCGCAGTCTGAATTGCGCAATTTACCAAAATATGCAAAACTATGTATTTTAATTTTTATAAGATACCTATATGGCTACATGCTATGACCACATATTTTTTTCTTTATTACAGGTAATTTACGAGTATAATTTCTATTAGACAATTATATGATATGACCGGCGACTGTTATAATATTATATTGTTTATTTTTATAACTCAAGCCATATAAGTACTTTCCTGTACTAAAATAAAATAAAAATATAACACCTATAAGCAGTGGCGGATCAAGGGGGGGCAATGGGGGCACCACACTCCCCCTCCCATCACTGTATTTCCCTTGTGTTTTGCACTGTGTTTAGCCAATTTTGTAGCCTATTTTTGTCCCTTTTGTTCTTTTGCCTACTACCAAGGTACTCTACTCAATGATGTCACATAATATTATGATGTGTTAATTCTCGTGTAATTACTGAAGTAAATATTTTACATTTTTATAGTAGTAAAACCCAGATGCTGAATGGACTCATTGTATGCTTCACAGAGGCGCTTCCGTTAAAAAAAATGTCAACTGAATTAAATAAAGTACTTAGTGAATCTGTTAAAATTATTAATTTTATTAAATCTGGAATATTAGATAATAAATTGTTTTACAAAATCAGAGAATTAAATGTTAAATCACTTAAACTTCACTCAGAAATACGTTGGCTTTCTCAACGAAAATGCCTATTCAGACTATTACAACTTCGTCATGAAGTCTCAATGTTCATATTATACAAATTTTTTGTATTTTTTTATAATTTATTTTATTTATTTATCATGCATTTATTATTCAGTATTGAATTTTATAAAAATTCAATTATAAAATTGATTTTAATAAAAATATTATTTATTTATGGCATACCTACTTGATATTATTTTTATAAGCAGGGGGTTGCATACCCAATAAAGTTTAAATTTATGGGTCACCATTGCAAAAAGTTTGAGAAACACTGGTGTACACCATATAACCGAGTGCACATTGCGAAAGAACGTACCAACGTATACAACAATATAAAGGAGCACTTACTACGAACATTCATTAAAGATAATATATAAGCTATTAATGAATATATTCTATAATTATACCACGTTTACAAGATAAATAATTAGCAAGATGGCTTAATCGAATAACAAGCCATTTGTTTAATTCAAAAAATATATTTAACAAAAATACTTTGGATAATTTAAAATGGTTTTATGGTAAGTGAACTATAGTTAAAATATTATATTAGTATTTGATGAATTTGATGAATTCATACACAATTGAGATATAATTCATAACAAGTAGATATTTAAGCTTGTAAACTAATCTAAAATTGTTTTGTAGTAAGTAAACCGTCATTGGTATCGCCATGCAAAGTCCCGCCAGTGGTATTTAGTGAGCGTTCACCTCGTTGTTTTTCATAATTATTTATTATATAATCAATATAAAATATTGAAACCAACAACAAATTGTTTATAGTTTATTCTTTTACAAAAAATGTTCTTACAATATTGTCCTTGATTATAAATTGCTAATCACTAAAAATTAATTTATAATTTTTTATACATAATTATATAATAATATAATCATTATCATTCATCTTCGCCCTAGTGGTCTGGAATATTTTGCTGGTTATTATACAGTACATATATGGATGTTATGTGCTCCTTAAAAATAGGTCTGAGTTTATGAAAAAGTATTTGGTTTTCCTAATATGTGAGTGCAACGCTCAATTTAAGGATATTAACAACATTGCATGTCGATATCTAATCAAGAATTATTTATAAAATTATTCTATTTGCAAAAGTATATTGAAACATGTGTCGATTGAAGGTATAAATAGTATCAGATGAATCAAATAATAAATAAATGAGTGGTTCTCAAAATACTAACGAGGTGAGAGCCATGATCACATTGTGACCACTGACGGGATAAGGTATAAAGGTATAGTTACAATACATTGGTAGTTGATTAAAAATATTTAACTATAATGTGATATATTGCAAATCTTTGTAACGGTTAAATTCTGTCAAATTCTAATTTTGATTATTATTTATTAAATTTGTTTTGCATATAAGTAAATATTTCGAAGACCAAAAAAATTAATTGATAAAAAAGCATATTTTTGCATATTTTAATAATATTTTTAAGGAATATTCAAATGTTTAAGAGAATATAAACATAATATTTTGGATATTTTAAGAGAAAATAAATCTGTTATATACTTATGAGTATTTAAAATATTAATATTTCAAAATTATCATAATTCAATTAAAAATTAAAATATCATAAAAAACCAACAAAATAACACAAATAATGTTGTTACCTTAAAGTTTGATAGAACACACTAAAATCAAAACTAATAGCATACTATTGAAACCAGTGAACGGAAATTTACAATGTTGTACGTGTTCAAGACGGTGACAACATATGTGGGAGTGATGTCCCCTTATCTTATTTCTACCAACGAGGATTGACGCACTGCTGGTATGATGCATCCCAGTCAATTTAGAGCACTGATTCTGCATTTAGCACCAGTTTCCTATAGATAAAATGATTCCTTCATCTGATGCAGATTTGTGTTTTGATATTTTTACAGCATCTGTAAAAAGATACAAACAATTTCTTAATGATATTGTCTGTATAAAATTATAAATAATAAACAAATAAGTAATTAACAAGTTATAAGTGAAATTTTCAAAGACATTTGTTGTCTCCGTCTTACAAGTGCGTAACATCACAAATTGTACATTTAGCAGGAGACATGTAGCATAGTTAGTTTAAAAATTAATAGAATTCACCTGTCATACAATTTAAAGGTAGGATAATTATCTAGGCAATCTCATTGGTTTTTTATTATATTTTAATTTTAAAGCGAGTTATGAGTATTTTAAGATGTACAAACCATTTACAATTTTAAAATCCACGTAATTTAATTTACAATTTAAATATAATAAAAAGCCGATGGGATTGCCTAATAATAATTTTACCTTTAAATTTGATAATAGGTCTGTTATATATTATAAAGTGCAACACTGCAATTTATTAATTTTGTCTAGTGATAATGGGCACTTACTTTTTGTCAATATGGAAGTTTACTGTTCTAAAATACAATATAAAAATATGTCATAACCAAATGTGTACCTTCTTAAAAAAGTAACCCTTTTACATCCAGCAAAGTTGTACACTACACAACAAATTGGGGACGAAGATGAGGAAAGATAAAACTGCAGAATTGGAAGGAAGTGCATCAAATATTGCGACAGGTAATAATATGGCGTCATATATTGGACTTAACCACATGTAATTTCATCACCACTCTAGTGAATGGAAGACTTTCAAATTAAAGTTGACAAATAGCTTTATTGCTGGTGATGTTTCATGTGACGTAAAAATGAAAGCCAATTTAATAACTGCGCTAAGTGATGAAACATTGTCTTTGCTCGCGAGTTTATGTGTGCCTTTAGAAATTGAAGTAAAATCATTCAATGATCTAATTAAATTATTAGATGCACATTTCACGCCTGTAAAATCGTATTTTGCTGCCAGATATGAATTCTACAGAGCAGAAAAAAACCCAATGGAAACTGTTGCAGAATGGGCTGCCAGAGTCCGCACCTTATCCATACCTTGTGGTTATGGTAGTGAACTAAATATTGTTTTGAGAGACATTTTCACTCTCTGTCTTGAAAAACAATTCAAAGAACGCCAGTTTGAAGCAAAATGCCAAGGAAATGGCAAATAAAAATGCTACAAAAAATAATCAAGAACCCAATGAAGTAAATTTTGTAAAAGGAAACAAATTTACCCACATGAAATCCACCAAGAAAACAACCTATAAACACCATCCAAAAATCTTAAAGAAGGATCAAGCAAGCAAAACTCACAAACAGAAATGTCAAGTACGCGGTCGACAAAATCCTAAATTGAATGATTGTAAGTATAAAGGTTATACATGTAATTTATGTCATTTAGTAGGGTATTTAGCTCCCATGTGTAAAAATAAAAATAATTTTAATCAAAAAAATAAAACTTTTAATACTCATTATGTAGAAAATAAAAATAATAATTCTGATGACGATGAAATTTTTCTTGGTGTATCAGACAATTTTAAATTAATATCTGAACCAAATAATGAAGCATTAAAACCTTTAGAACTAAATGTACAACTGAATGACATAAACATTAAATTTCAAATTGATACAGGTAGTTTACATTCTCTTATAAGTGTAAGTTGTTATTTAGAAATTTTTAGTCACGTTAAATTAAATGAAAATGATATTGTTTTAAAAGATTATATTGGTGAACACTTTAGGTAAACTTAATGTAAATTTTACTTGAAACTCTAATAAAGGCCAAATTGCTCTTTATGTTATTAAAGATGGAGGGACCTCCACTAATTGGGAGGAATGATTTAAAAAAATTTAATTTATCTGTAACTCAACATGTTAATAATTAAATTATTATTATAATTTAAATTTGTCATATAATATGGATGAACCTAAAGATATTAAGTCATTATGTCATAAGTACTCTAAGGTCTTTGAAAAAGGTTAAGGCACTTTCTCAAAATATAAAATCACTCTTTATATAGACAAAATTCTACACCAAAATTTTTTAAACCTATATTTGCACTCTTTGCATTAAAAAACAAAGTTGAAATAGAAATAAATAATTGGTTAAAAATGGTGTTTTGATTTCTGTTGAACATTCCAAACAGGCAACACCTGTCGTTCCAGTTTTAAAACCAGACAATACAGTGAGACTATGTGGGGATTTTAGTGTAACATTGAACCCTATCTTGCAAGGAATACCTTTTACCTAAAATTGACTATTCATTCACAAAACATACAAATGGTGTTTATATTAGCAAAACTGATCTCAAAGATGCATATGCACAGTTAATTCTATCTGAAGAGTCTAGAAAATTAGTTGTAATAAATACACATTTTGGGTTAAACTCTTACACTGGGTTACCATATGGCATAATTTGTGCTGCTAGCATATTTCAACGAGTCTTAGAACAAACTATTGGGGACATGGATGGTGTCACCGTCTTTCAAGATCACATATTATCTATATCTGGTAAAACTAGATCAGAAAACATTGATAGATTAGAAATTGTATTAAATAAACTTCAAAATTCTGGTTTAAAAGTTAAAGTTGAAAATGCAAATTTCTTAAAAATTCCATGAATATTTGGGCCATATTTTGGATAAAAACGGTATACATAGCACTGAAAAACATATTGAAACCATTAAAAATGTTAGTGTACCTAATTCCTCATCTGAGTTAAAAATTTTTTTAGGTATGGTTACTTACTATATCAAATATATACCGAATTCAGCTGAACTTTTAGAACCACTATATCAATTGATTAGAAAGGAAGAGGATTTTATTTGGTCCAATAAGTGTAATAATACTTTCAATCAAATTAAAAAACTGCTAACAGAGGTTTAGCAAACTTTGATTCTAAATTACCAATGAAGTTAACTGTAGATGCATCCGGCATTGCGGTCGGTGCTATTTTATCGCATGTCTATAGTGACAATACAGAAAGACCAATAGCATCTGCATCACATTTATTAACAAAAGCTGAACAAAAATATCCACAGTTAGAAAGAGAAGGGCTAGCAATTATTTTTGAGTCAAAAAATTTCATGATTTTCTATTTGGAAAACACTTTACATTAGTAACAGATAATAAACCCATAGCACACATTTTAAATTCTAAAAAGGGTATTCCCACCAAAGCTGCAAATCGTTTACAGCGTTGGGCTTATATTTTGATGGCGTATGAATTTAATATTAAATGGGTTTCTACCAATAATAATCCTGCAGACTATTTATCTAGATTATCCATACAGAGTAAACCTATAGACATAGAAGCAAACACTAATTATTTAAATTTTATTAATGATGAATCAAATTGGATTTTAGACTGGTCCAAAATTAAAAAAGCAACTAGAACTGATCCTATTATTTCAAAAGTCATTGATTATGTTTCTAATAATAATTGGCTGATCGATTCTAACAAAGATCCGAATATAATACCCTATTACAAAAGAAAAAATGAGTTAACTATAGAACAAAACATTTTAATGTGGGGTTATAGAGTAATAATTCCTGCCAAGTTTAGAAATAAACCATTACATCAGTTACATGAGTCACACCAAGGCACAACCAAAATGAAAATTTTGGCTAGAGCCTATTTTTGGTGGCATTTACTAGATAGTGAAATTGAAAAATTAACCAGTTTGACCGAATGTCAATATGTGAAGCATGAACCGAAATATTTGTCTGCTAAAATACTGTCGGCTATAATACCGCTAGCTGAAATATTTGTCGGCTAAAATATGGTTCTGCTAAAATCCATGACTAATAAAAAATGTTTCGTTTAAAATGTTTTGTTTAAAATATTTCGACATTAAACATTATCTAATTACATACTGACGACATAGTTCAAAGCAAACAAATGACTCAAATTCAAAATAGTGGAAAGAGAGATATTACTTATGAGTTAAATGAAAAAGTGTTTGTGAGGGATTATAGATCTCCAAGTCCTAAGTGGAAATCAGCTGTTGTAACAAAAGTATTAGGTACTAGAAACTATCAGGTCACCATAGATGATGAAAATCTCATTTTGAAGCGTCATGTAGATCAAATGTTAAAAAATAAAGAATCCAATCATAAACAAATTTCCAATGTAATTTCTGATTCAAATAATAATAATAAAAATCCAATTTTTGAAATAATTCCTAATTATAATAATAATCAACAAAGACCTAAGAAAACTATTAGGAAACCACTTAAATATGATCAAGAAAATTTTCATTTTTATTAAATTATATATTTGTCAAATTTTGTATTGTTATTACATACACATTTATAATTTTATTACATTATCTTATAATGTTTATTTGTAATATAAAATATTAAGTTTTTTCATATTGTATTCTTTTTTTTTTAAGCGGTGAAGTGTTATATGTATATTAAGTGCAGTACTGCAATTTATTAATTTTGTCTAGTGATAACGGGCACTTATTTTTGTCAATATAGAAGTTTACTGTTCTAAAATACAATATAAGAAATATGTCATAACCAAATGTGTACCTTCTTAAAAAAGTAATCCTTTTACATCCAGCAAAGTTGTACACCACATAACAAGGTCAATTTACACTAACCAGTAACTTATAAACTAACAGAGCTAAACGTGTTCTGCTGAGTGTAAAATTTGTTATGTTATGCACTTGTATGACGGAGACAACAAATGCCAGTATAATGTTCTCCTAACATAGAATATTCAAAATGTTTATAGAATAATTACCAAAAATAGCTTTGATGGATAGCGCTATGATTAATGGGTAACGTATGAAAATTGTTCTTGTTTCTCAAACCATAATAGGTACACTTAATCAAGATGTTATCACCAACAACTATTTTTAAAATCTTGTTAATGGTTTTGAGCAAATTTTACCTCTAAGCTGGGGCAGGTCACTAACCTGTAAAATACATATTATACAAAAATTAGATATAAAGACTTAATATAAAAATATTAAATATTTTAAATTTTAAATATAAAACTAAAAACTATAAACATTATTATTGATAATGACTCATTATAAATGAGGAATAGGCTTATATATATATTATCATAGTCACAATAGTACACATAAACACATACAATTGTTGGCATATATAACACACAATGTTAAGTTTGTTAGTTGCCGACATGGTTTAAGATAGACTGGTTGAGCGTCAACATATGTTAAGATTACTGGAAAAGTAACCATGCAATGAACTCATATTAATTTGACAGTTGGTGCCAATTAGATTCAACTTCTATATGTTGTACAAAACTGTGCTAACAGTAATATTATTGTATTTTAATATTATGTATATTTACTATTTCTAATTTCTCATAGGTATCTCAATTATTCATGACTATGACTATACAATCGCTCAAGAGTTAGTGAATTAACCTAAGCACTTTCTCTTGCTATTTATCGTTCAACATGCAACCATTCTATCTTAAACCGTGGTTCCGGGGAACAAGTTTAGCAGTTACAATACCTATGGATGACCATATAATAGTTCATAATATTCTTTCGTTCTACTATAGTCTATTCAGAATAAGAGCACACCACATTTATGTAGCAAAACCGGACATCTTATTCTGAATGGAGTATATATTTAATACCTATGTAACTAATATTATTGTAATTTATTGAGTAATAATAAAACAAATCAACTGAAACTTATTATTTGATCTATGTTTCCTGAAGCTCTTGTTTTATGGTTAAAAATATAATTCAAAGGGCACTAAAAACCCCTACTGAATTATCTAAATATAACAGATTCCCTAACCCCATTACATTAGCAAAAAAACAAAGTGATCTTACATAAAAAATCGGCTCGTATATATATGTTTACAAGATAATTTATTTATGATTTTTATATTTTTATCTAAGTGGTTATTATACAAGCATGGAAGCATATTGTGGTATTATAAAACCGGCCAAGTGCGAGTCGGACTCGTGCACGAAGGGTTCCGTACCATCATCAGCTATAAACATGTCGGCAACTCTGCTTATATTATATATTCTAGGATTTTTAGTAATTGTTGTTATAGCGGCAACAGAAATACATAATCTGTGAAAATTTCAACTTTCTAGATTCACGAGATACAGCCTGGTGACAGACGGACGGACAGACAGCGGAGCCTTAGTAATAGGGTCCCGTTTTATCGTACGGAACCCTAAAAAGTGAAATTATTGAAAAAAAGTGATGAAAATAATGATATATCTTTTATATAAATGTACTTAAATCAGTATCATATACTCATAGTTGTCAAATAAAGACAATACATTTGGGTACCTCGGCACATAAATATAGAAAGCAACAGAGAAATTAAAAACACATTTCATGATTGGCAAAATTAGAGTTTAAACAGAAAAGAAAAAATATAATTTACACATAAGTACCTAATGGCTAAAGAGAAACCCCATCAGTGTACAACCAGTGGCGTTAACTTAACAGTTTAACACTTAATAAAAACAGTAAGCTACAAATATGTATGTGACCTCAGAAAATACAATATCCCGTCAGTATATAAATTATTTATATTAACTTTAAGCTTCTAGTTATAGTGGAGAATAATACATTATAACTGCAAAATATGCCTAACAATAAACCAGTATTAATAAATATTAATAATCAAAATAAAAATGATATAAATGTGATAAATGCATCGGCCATACCTTAATAAATTAATACCACTAATGGTCGACCAATACTCACATGTGAATGTATTGAGAGGCCGATTTAATCTGAGCAACCACTTAGCCACAAACAACAGACGAACAAAATGCACAATAGTACAATACTAACTCTCAACACTGACTGTTAGAACAACAAACACCCTAAATGGGAAAGAAAGACAGATTAATATGTATAATTTGCATGTTACCTCGAACAATAATTACCGGACAGCGTAAAAATTCACTAGAACATGAATTAAATTTATACAGCACAAAACATGAAACATGAGTGTGCACCGTATGCTTCGACCGCAGCTGCGAACACGCTGCAAGCTGAGCTAAAAACAGAAAAGAAAGCAATGAATATTACAAAAAAACGGTTTTTGGATACGATCGGACTACAATCCATCAAACAGGAACGGCTGACGAAAATCAGACGAATAACGAAAAGGCATTCAGAACCGCCTTCTACATACGAATGGTTAACAATACAGACGTTCGATGGCACCGAAAGTTTTACTCTAAATTATACACGAAAAATTAGACGAACTTCTTTAAAGTTTAAATACAATATTATAAAAACACGAAAAACAAACAATTTTGCTACAATGCAACGTTCACGGAACAATGTCTGTGAAGATAACAGTTCTCGTACATTTACCAATTATCAATTCTGATAAGGCAGGTGACGGTATAATCGCATATTCTCATAAGCGTACTCACGGGGAAGGCAGGGGAAGCAGCTGCCTCCCCTGCCAGAATTTTCGCTTCCCCCAGATCGAATACATTAATACCTACCAATTTTTGATAATACATATTATATAAAAAATAATAATAATATTATGTTCAATATTGGTATACTGATCATAGATAATAAAGATCTATCTTTTATTATCTATGATACTGATATGCTATTTGAAAATAGTAAATGTTTTAATAATATTAAAATCGACAATAATATTATATTATATTTGATAAGAACAGCTACAAGTTTCAACTATGGGTTAACTGGTTTCTTCTTTGAAAATA
>NC_042493.1:119738001-119739168 GCF_005508785.2 Acyrthosiphon pisum
CAATACGCATCGTAAGGTCGGGAATCGGGCCCCCCCCCCCCCCCCCAATTATTGTAACCAAATTGTAAGTCAAAAACCAAAAAGACATTAACGAAATTATGTAAAAAGCTAATGGCCTATGTCACCGAAGCTACTTAAAAAAATTGAAAACTGAAAATGTCCGTAAACAGTTCAAAAAGTCAAAATATTTTCAAAATTGTATGGTGTTTAGAAAATGCTATTAGGACTTACTATTCAGCCTATAAAATTTAATAAAATCGATTTCAGTTGTCGTAATAATTAAAAAAAAAACACGAAAGGACTTGCTGCACGGCTCATAAAATAAATTCAATAAAGTCGACTTCAATTGTCGTAATAATTCAAAAAACACGGAAGAACTTACTGCACGGCCTGTAAATTCAACACAGACATAAACGTCTTAAATAATTCAACAAATATAAGGACTTACTACTCGGCCTTTAATAAAATAATTTTTCAAATACAGACATCAATTGTCTTAATAAAATTCACAAAATATAAGAACTTACTTCTCGGCCTTTAATAAAATAATTTTTCAAATACAGACATCAATTGTCTCAATAAATTCACAAAATATAAGGATTTACTTCTCGGCATTTTATATAAATGAATTATTTAATAATAATTCTCAAAAATTATTATAATAAACAACACGCCTAAATTCAATTACCCTACGTAAAACTTTAAAATTGTTCAACCTAAATAAATTCAACTATTTATTTATAACTTCAATAATTAATCAATTATTTAATCAATTGAAAAAATAAAAATTCCAATATCTATTCACCAAAATATTTATTTTATTTTATTTCAATAAATTAATTCTATGTCTAAATAATTTATTATTTTATTTAATCACCAGTTATCATTTTATTTTATTTAAAACAATTGAAAATTTTCTTGTAAAATAAAATAATTATTTAAAAATTCGAATGTCAATTATTTTAATTTATTTAAACTAATTAAAATTTTATTTTAAAATAAAATCTTTAATTTACCTGACTATTATTCAATTATTACTTTATTTTATTTAAAGTAATTTGAAAATGTATTGTAAAATAAAAATATTTTATTTAATCATTAATTAAAGTTTCGAATGAGGGGCTATAAAAAGTCCAAAAATAATGTAGACCACAGTATTTTAGCCGA
>NC_042493.1:119739268-119740852 GCF_005508785.2 Acyrthosiphon pisum
TTATCACCTTGAATTAATTTTTGGAATCTAGAATACAAGTATCGATGAATTAATATATCTGTTATCACTGTTGCTAATTATTGGTATTCGAATCAGCTGCACCATAGATATGATCTTAGAATTTGTGGCGACTACCGTCCCACTACATGTTGGTCAACATTTTAGGGTCACCTACTGTCGCATCACCAGGTGGCGTCGTCGGTCGGTACGTTTGGTTGTGAATAAAATTAATCATTTTACTTTTTTAGATATTTATAATTATTCATCTAAGTACTATTAAAACATTTTTACTACACACTAGAAAATTTGCTACTGCACACTTGAAATTTGCTACTGCACACTGTGTGTACTACTGCACACAAAAATAGGGACTGTCCTATCCTATTATTTTTTATTACATACATACTATAGCTGCAAATTGCAATGGTTTAATTAGTAATTAAATTGTTTAGTTTTCTACAGTTGTTACATCAAGTATTATTTTTCAAATTAACTGAAAATAGCTTATTAGTTTGAGTATTTTAACTAATTAAGTTATTAGGTTAATTATGAAGTGGAGTTAACAAAAAATATTAGTTTTTAACTGAGCTTTAACTTTTTAAATACCCACTAATAATGCCCACTAATAAAATTAATATTACCTATACATTAATTTTGGATCCAAAATTGTATACCATGTAATTCATATCCCCAACCTTATACAACTTGTATTGTTAAATTTCAGATACTTAATATTTATTTAATATCTAAGAAGTAATGTCTAGCAACTTCTATAGTTTAAAAATTGTATTTTTTTTTAAATATATAGTAAATTTGTACCTACCTACATCTATAGACAGTAATACAAATTAGAAATATTCTTTGAATATTTAAATATATTTACTAGTTTAACTTAATTCTTTAAATAAACTTTATTAATTAATTAATAACAATCCATAGGCTAGAGTTAATATATTTGTACTTTTAAATACCAATAGTTGGTAATAACAGAAATTGCCTAAACAAGGTATTAAAATAAAATAAACGTACCTAAAAAAAAAAATAACCAACACTAAAACCTTCTCTTTAAACTACCCATTTTCCTAACAATCAAACACATTACACGTATAAATATTAATAGGCAAAATAACAAAACAATTACAAAGATCTACAATCGATAAAAATTTAAAATACTATGTTAAAGATCCGTAAGTAAATTATTAACTTGTGGTATTATTATATCGTTAAAAATAACAGTAATAATAATTAATATACCCGAGTGGGCCCTCCAACATAAACATAGACGGGGGCCCCACAGAGAAAATTCCTTTTTCCACATGGGCCTATCCACCCCTGAGCAGAATAGAACAGAATGAACGAAAATTTCATAATATACATATTCATAACGAAAATGTTTAATATGGTCATTTACGATACTGCTATAAATATAGAATTTATTTCACCCTATATTGTCGTTCACGCGAAATTTAACGATTATAACGTAATCGGTTTTTTTCTCCGTTATCAGATCAAGTCGGTCGAGATAATGACAATATTAAGATGTATATTTTATGTCCGCACGCAACTGACTGACTGTGTACGATC
>NC_042493.1:119740952-119764932 GCF_005508785.2 Acyrthosiphon pisum
ATTAAATTACCTATTACTCTATAATGGTTGGCGTTCTTAATAAATACAAAACTGATATTAAACATATAAATAATAGCTAATAATTATAAAATTATAAAAAAAAATATGTTATTGAATCGTAGTAAATAATATTTTTTTTGGCCTGAGACTTTTTCTGTTCCCCATTTTATCCGTTTTCCGTGGGCCCCGTCGTCCACGAGATTCGCTTATCGTCGGTCACCGCTGCGCCGGTTGGCATTACCGACCGCGTCCGCCGTCGTTTCACAAGGGGTCTATATCGATTTTGGCTCCGGCAGCAACTGCAGGCTACAGCTGTAGCTTGCAGCTGTCTACATGGCATTATGACAAATTATATCATGCATTGCCAAGGGTTAAAGTGGGAAAAAATTAAAGAGGGGACTGATGTCTCTATATAGTTTTAAGCGTTCCATATATAATTTTATGTATACAGTCTACTGTATAAAATCCTAATTTATTAAAGGGGACGCTTTTTAATCGCCGTCAGAGGTAGGGGGACTGAGTCCTCCTTCGTCCCCCTCCCCAACTTTAACCCCTGTAGCATAGAATATCATATTATCTAGCAGCGGCAGCTGCCGGCTAGAGGGTGTCTGGCAGCTGCCGGCTAGAAGGGTGTCTGGCAGCTGCATGGAAAACCCATCGCACACTGCGCAGGCGCGCCTCGAGCAGATACGCGATTGGTTCAGTGGCTCTTGTAACAATATTATATTTTTCTCCCTACAGTCTGCAGCTCCCGTCCTGTTGTTTGTTGTCGTTCACATTTTGTCATTCGCATTTTGTCCGCGCTCCGGACCAGGGTAGTTGTCGTGCAATCAATATGATTGAACGGCGACTACCTTGGTCTGGATTTTGGATTGCCGAACATTAATTATGATCGCGTGCGGAATCAAACGCTGTTCAAAGTCAACATCAAGTAAGTCCCGTCTTGTTCTCTCGTGTATCCGTAACGATCTCGACAATACGGTTAGATTTTAGTATTTCGGTGTATTTTCTTGTTAACGTTACCTACCTACTTGTAATTATATGACTTATTGGTTCTCACCAAAACTATTCGACGATTGTGTCACTAAAAATTATTATATTTAATATTATTATATATTTAAAATTGTTATGTATAATTAAATTTATTATATTTTTTTGTTTATAGTTATTCCACACGTCCAATCGATACGGGCGGAAGAGCATTTAAGATATGGCACTCAACCTGGGTCTGAATTTTGGATTGCCAAACATTTTTGTTCGCGTGCGGAATCGGACTCCGTTGAAAGTCAACATCAAGTAAGTCCCGTCTCGTTCTCTTGTATATCTATAACGCTCTCGACATTACGGTTAGATTTTAGTATTTCGACGTATTGTCTTGTTAAGGCTCGGTCAAACAGACAAGGCTGGGCAAGTTCACGATTTTTTTTTAACTTGTTAAGTTAAGTTATTTTAAAATAATTAAATTAAGTTAAGTTAAAAGTTATTCGTATTTTTTTTTTGTTAATTCATTAAGTTAAAAGTTAACTTTGTAAAAAAAGTAACTTAACTTAGTGTAAAGTTAAAATTTGCTAATTTGCAAAAAGAAAAAATTTCAGTCATATCATATGGTTTATTAGATAGTTTTTCTTTTTTTTTTAAGTTAATTTGAAAAAAAAAGTAACGAGTTGATTAACTTAATTAAAATTAACTTAACGTTTTAACTTAATTTTAATTTTTAACTCGTTAATGCCCAGCCTTGCAAACAGAAGGGGGTCTGCGTATCCGTGCACCATGACAGCCCGCTCAATGTTTGACTGAGCCTTTAACGTTACCTATACTTATAATTATGACTTCTCGGTGCTCACCAAAACTATTCGAAAATTGTATCGCTAAAAATGTACTTATTATATTATTTTGTTTACAGTTTTTCCTAACGTTAATCGATACGGGCGGAAGAGCATTCGAGATGGGAGCCAACCCGGCAGTAACGCACTCTATCTCAAACCTGATCCGTTGTTTTCACTTTCTGCTGTGGTTATGTTAATTTAATTCAGAACAAATCCATTTTCGTGTGTGTACTTCAAAAATATAATTGCCCCGATCCTGTAGCTGCCCTACACCAAGACTAACCGTTTTTATATACGTATTCCATGCAGTCTAGATGTCGATTGCCTCAGCCTTGGCACGTGTGTTTCTACCCGACGGACATACTGGCTATGGGGTAGAAGTATGTGTGCCAAGGCTGCGGCATTTAGATTGCTTGGCATACGTATGTAAAAACGTCTAACCTTGTCGTTATATTATATCTGAGATGCTACTACCTAGGAACAATTAGATTATCAGAAATATGTGCATGGAAACAGGATTATACACTGACCTAATCAATCACTTAATAATAATGTTCTATTCTCTACCTTTATAAAAAAATTGTCATAATTTAAATACAATTACAGTTTATAAGATAAGTATTAGGTACATTTTTTTTAAAAAGTAAAACATGACTTTCAGTTATTTTTTAAGATATTTGTATCATTTTAACAGAAATCATAATTAAACAAATTTTGTGCTCATAATAATGTTGTCTTGTGTTTTTATTTATTAATTTATACCTACTTATACTACAACAAAACCTTGGTGGCCATCAACTGAATAACAATATATTACTTTTATGTATAACATTGTAAAAAATATATTTTACTTTCCACAATATTCTAAATTCTACTTTTGTTAAGAGGACATCAAATCTGCATAAAGTTTTGTTAGTTTTAGTATTAGAATTAATTGACATATTATCAAACTTAAAGTTAAGAATTTAGGATTTAATTGATATTTTAATTTTAAGTGATTAAAACATTGTAAAGTATTACAATTTTAAATTACCTACTCATAGCTATTTAAATTTAAATATCAATAAAAGCCGATGATATGCTTTAGATAATTACCTTTAAGTTTGATACAGGTCAATTAATTCTAGTCTTAATTAAGAAACTGTAATAAGTACTTAAAGCTAAAAAGTAAACTCATAAAATTGGTTCTGCTGAACACAAATTTACTGTTGACATGTTGTACGTTTATAAGACAAGGAACACATTCACTAGTCTTCTTAATGACTAATGTTTGCATATAATAATATAAAAATATTATTTAAGGTAAAACTAACCTTCCTATTCTTCCCAATTATTTGAGTTCTATCACGCCATTGAGTACATTTTTATTTCTTATGTAAATGTTTAACATATTTTCAATTTTATTGTTAAACATTTTTTAAATCAAAAAATAATGTTTAGTATATTCAAAATATATTACATTACCATTGTATTGAATTACTTTAAATTTTTTTTACGTTTTCAAAAGAAAACTTAATTTAATACATAATACTCTATAAACACATACGACACCAATACACCATAAAATATTTTTTGAAAGTTCACAAAGTTGAAAGTACCTACCTATAATATTATTTTCGGGTAAAATTTGTTGATCTCTAGCTAATACAACCTTAATAATATTTAAGGACTAAATAACAATGTTTTAATCTACTAAATTTTGATATCATAAAAAAATTAAATATACTCAAGGACAAAACTTATTTTTAAATACAAATAATAGGTATCCATATTGTTAAAAAAAATACTATTATCCAATGGATTTTGTCAAAATTCTCACTTTAGACGATTGTGAATTTATGATCAACATTTCCATTAATAACAACTTATGAAGAACCTTAACAATTGTTTTGACCAAACAAAATTGTTTTATCGACTTTAATTAAAAATAATAAAACAATTTTTTTATGCATGTAAATAACTCAGAAAGAGTCAAAGTATTTTTAAAAAATTATGATGCATAATATGTAAAGATAATTTAAACATGCTGTGAAAATGTTATGTATACCTATATAAGGTTAGTTACACCAAAACACAAATCGATTTTGTCGTTGACTGGTAATAATCTTCATTTTCCTTAACTTTTTTTTTGTTTTTCTCCACGCTCTTGAAAATTAATGAGGATTTTTTTGTTTTGACTCCCCCAAAGTACCAATTAGATTCACCTTCCTTCCAAAAAATACGCTGAAGTAGAAAATCGTATAGCATAGAATTTATCAAACATCACATATACAGCAGTGTTATCAACTAACGACAATTTTGGCTATCAAGATGGAAAACAGGAAGATATATTGATGCACAGTGATAGTGACAGTAGTAGCCCCTGCACACCTAATACATCTAGTTTATTGTTTGTTGTCGAACCAGTGGTGAGCCAATCAGCAACTATAAACAGTGAAGCGCATAACAGTTTGACTTCTTCAGTTAATTATGATTATGAAACATCTAGACGGACACCCAACCATCATGACTAGTATTTTATTGATTATGTTATTTTTATTTAGAATAAAAACACAATGTTATATAACAAAAAACAAGTTATTTCAAAATATTAAAGTGAAGTTTATTTAAAAAATGTGATTAAGATGTATACATAAGTATAATATAATATTAATATTATATTATACTTATGTATATACTTATGTATATACTTTGTAATAATTATTACAAACTACCAAATATTATTATTTATTCAGAACCCTTAAACTAGGTTGCTTAAAATATATTTTTAAATTTGCTTTATGTTGAATAATGTTATCTTATAATGCAAAAAACTGAAAAATGTGCATTTTCTAGTTATTTTTATTTTATTAAAATTAAATTCCAAATATTAATTGATTCAAGAACCATAAACTTATAAAATACAAAATGTAAAATAATAATAAAAATATTTTGCAATATATTTTGAAATCTATAATTTAACGGTAAAAGTTATGATTTTAATTGTACAAATATATTTTTTCTTTTACTTACTACAGTAAGTAAAAAAAAAAAAAAGAGATAAATCATAATATTATAAAAGAAATGATAGACATGGAAATAAATGTAAGTATGTAAAAATCTAATTATACACTTTCACGACTTATGCATATTCAGATATAAATGTAAAAATTTCAAATTTCAAAAATATTAACAGTATTTTAAATCAAAATTGTGAATATAATATAACTATAAAATATTAACTATAAAACATTTAGGATATAATGAATTAAAAATAATGAACAAAATTAATTAATTACTAACAAATAAATTTAATATTTTTATTTCTATTATTACTACGTATTAAGTTTTTAATACTTTAGAACTGTACACTAATGCAATTTAATTTTAACTAATAATATTAATGATTAAGCTAAGATTATTACAACTATGACAAAGATTCATTCACATTTTATGCCTCTGAACTTGTCATAATAAATAATAGAATGAACATGTATACAACCTTCATAGTTCATGAATACTAATTAATTCATTTAATACTAATAATTAATATTTACCTAAATATCAAGAATGTAAGAATTATACTAAATACTAATAAATACATATTTTTTCGAATTTAATTTTACCTCTTAAAATTATTGGTTAAGCTAAGATTAATTAAACTATGACAAAAATTCATGCATATATTATGCCTCTGAACTTGTGTTTATAAGTAACGTAATGAACATATGCTTTCATGAATACTAGTGAAATAATTTACTACTAATAAATATATTTTTTTGTATTTTAATTTTTTTGTGATTATGTATTTAATTTTAGTACTTTACTACAGTAAGCAAATATAATTTAATGTTACCACCTACAATTTTTTTTAGCTTAGATGATCAAAACTATAACAATGATTTAGGCATATTTATAGACCTTGAACATGTCATGAAATAATTATTAGTATATATTATTATTACAAATGTAATAGCTTACAGATAATAAACAAATAATAACAAAGAAAAGCTAAATCATAGATAATTGTTTTTCAACTGCATATAATGTTTGTAAATTTAGTTTAAAGTAACAAATATTATTAATTAAGTTAAGATTATTTAAACTATGAAAAAGATTTGAGCATATATGCCTCTAATCTTGTCTTAAGACTAATTGCAGCGTACGCTAGAAAAATTACTCTACAGTATAGAAACTTATCTTTTATACTTAGGAAATAAAAAATAAATATTTCAAACTACCTACTAGATTTTTTTTCAGATTGTTACACTTTTCAATTTAATATTTTTGCATTAATGAAATTTAAATTTTAGTACTATACAGCTGAATGAAAATGTTAGTAAGTTATTAGTATTAAGTTAATAATTTTAAATTTTAACTAAAAAAAATAAATAATTACTTTTAAAACTGTGTAATAGTTTTGTGGATCCACACTGTTAGTAGGATTATCATTATGGATTCTATGACAAAGTCTTCAGTTTTGTTTTCTACATTTGCATCATATTCATCAACTTCCATATTAACACTGTCTGGAGTTTTTCACGGCTGTATCTTTTTTAGTGACTTCTTGTGCAGGCTCAGGTTTTTTTTCGAATGGACTTCTTTAACAGTCTTATCTTCCAGAGTTTTCAGTTTCTTCTCCTTAGCCTGCATTTTCGGTCCCTTCTTCTTGTTCAAAATATGCAGATCCTTCAGTGGAGACATTGGCATTTAACATCATATCTGGGTCATAATTTGTTATATTGCTCCTTTTTGTTCATATGACCAAGCCCTTTCGATTGAAATGTACAAAAGCCGCACTTGTATATTTTAATTTTGTTAGCGCTTTCTTTTTGTTGTTGTTTTGTGGTTGTTGATGTGAATATAACATTTTTAATGGAGTTTGGAGGGGAGTAACTACGGCAGCAGTAGTTACAGTAGGAAACAGTAGTTGTTCCCCTGCCTTTAAGTGTTCCTTGACAATCTAAGGAAAAGTACAAAGCAATATTTTAATATTACTACTTAATATTATGTAGCTTGTTTTTAATTAGGTTATATTCTTACCCCCGCACACTTAATAGGGTGAACATGGTTTTAAAAAGATCTAATTCATTTTCCAACTTGTCCAAGCAATCCAAAGCTGAGGTACATTGCTTGCACATGTAATCCTCAGGGGTCGCAACAACCACATATTCTTGGCCCATAAGCTTAGCAAGTTTTTCCAGGTATGGTACATTACTATTAGGTGTAATGCTTGAAAACACTGGTGTACGTTCATCGTTCAATTCTGTTCCACAAACAAAACAGACACCCATTGTATCTAGAAAAAAAATAATGTAATTTTCTAAGTTACAAATGATAATTAACTTAACAATAATTAATAGAATATTAAAAATATTAGGTATTTGAAATATAATATAGGTACATTAACCATTTTACTTTATATTACTTTATATATTACACCAAGGGTATTATATTATATGGTTATCATTATCATATCATCGACACGGTTATTATATTATATAACATAACATAGGAAATCCATAACACAATTAAATTTGTTTCAGTAATAAATCTAATAATAAAAAATTTGTATTTTTACTTCAGTAGGTATATAAAATAAGTTGTCCTACATTTGTTATTTATTTTTTGGGTTATTTCCACCATTGTATATTAATTAGGTACCTACTTTTTATGAGTAGTGTCGTAGTGATTAGTTATTACAAAATACATTGAGCATAGTTTCAATACAAGCAACGAGACCATTTTACAATTGATTAATTTGTTTCATTTAACATGTAGGTTGGTAGGTAGTACCTGCCTATATAATTTAATTTTAGTTCATATCCACAGTCGCTTAAATCCTAAATAATAAACAGCATCGAGCGTCGTCGAGGGATGTTTTCGATTTTATTTGTCCGAGAGATGCGCGTAGAGCAAGTGACCACGCCGTGTGTATATGAAAAACCTTATCGGGTGGCACCAATTAAACTGAGTATTTCGTTTGGTAGCGGTCGAACACAGTCGTCAGTCGTGTTTACGGCGAGTCTAAGAAACGTTTGACGGAAAACTACCTACCCAGAAGTTCTGAGACCGACTGCAAGTCACACATTATAGCGACGTTACAATATAGCCATTCAAACCTAAAAATATCTTAAATGCAACGAAATGTCATACGAGGCCAGCACTACCCAGCGAATTGTATCCGCGCAAGATGCAAACAGCATAGTAAAAAAGTATATTGTTATTCGAGATTATCAAGTAAGTATGTGCAACTCGTATGTATGTACCTATTACCACAGATTGTCCTCATTTCACATAATCTGTGCTATTACCACAGAATAAGAGACAATCAAAACGGATACTGATTATAAAATGTACGGGGAATATAGGATAAAAACTAAATCAATGCCACCATGTTTTTGGAGGGCTAATCAGTGTTATTCAATTTCGAATGTTATCAATGTTGTCTTGTTCTGTGTTATCACAGAATATAACAATGAAAGTGATTTGATTACAGCGGTGATAACAATTGTTTGTCCTCCAAAAAGATGGCGGCCGAGTGTCCAGGGACCGCTATTACCTACAACAGTAATACAATGTTTATCGTGACCAAACAAACGTCGGCTCGATAACGCTGCGCATAAAATAGTGACAAATATCATCATAATAATATTATACGATCGCGATTTAGGCGCGAACGGACGAAAAGCGACAACAAGACGCGACGCTCGGGCGCAACGAAAAATACGGTGACCAGTCGTGGGGCCAATCCTTACCGTATGATTTTCTCTCAAACGCCGTGCGGAGATGGCGGTGTCGTAGATGTACCAGTTGTCTCCGACGAAGTCACTTGGTCGTGACGAAACGAACGAATCGAACGACGGATTTGGCGCGGTGTACAATAAATTATCAACGGAACGTTCACGAGAAAAGGTAATTGACGACGCGATAGAAATATATAATGGCGCACGGCGGCGTTAAAAGAGACGCGATGAAGTAGCGTAGTCGTTCACGAGGTTGTGGTCGAGTACAAAACCGTACACAGTCGAGAGCGGTGTCGGGTGTAGTAACGAGCAAGTGTCGCAGTCGCCGGTCGTGAGAGCAGGGTTCGGGCGGCGGGTGAAGCCGTTCGTAATTCGGTGGGTTTGATAGGGGGGTGAGAGAGGGGACCGACGCCGGTGCTCGCGTCGTCCGGGAGGAGAAAATCGTGTGACGCGTCATGTCGTAACGTTCACGACAAAGGGGATAGAGAACCATGGTCGTGGTTCGCGTCATTAAATCAAATAATTAACCGTACAACACGATGGTACAGCAGGCTGCCTGCTGCGGCGTACGATCGATATAGCGCATCAACAAGTCTGAGCCGGCATACTGTCTGTTTCGCGTCATACGTATTTCGGCGTGTAGGTACCGTAATCGTCCCGTCGTATTCCGTTGGAAACTTGAAAGTTTGTCGTTAAATTCGAAATTATCGCGAGTGGCGAATACAACCGCGGTATTCTGAGTTCGGTGTTATCGTCGCTGCTCCGTTCGCAGATGGTATAAGCTTTGTTCAAACCGCGCTCGGTCCATCGTTACCTACCTAATCGTTCGTCGTTAACGAATCTACCAAACGACCGACACTTCTATCAGGTATTGCGTTTGGCTGATGAGCGAGCCCGTAGAATACAGTTGTTGATGTATGGCGAGTAAATTGTAATTCTCTACATTGGTACCTATATCTCCGCCAAATTGTAAGTTTTCAAATTTGTTTGATTGTTAAAATCTGATAGTCTGATAGTTAGCTAAGGCTTTACTTAATAAAAAAACAAATGGAAATTGAATACTAATGTATATAATATTATATAAAAATGAATGAATGTCTGTCTGTCCATCCGCCTGTCTGTCCTTTATACATTCATACAATTTTAAGCGTTTTTCATAAATTATATTGATGGTTAGAAGGTAAAAGAGGGTAAACGTCAATTTCCAAATTGTTCAGGAGAACCGAAAAACAGATATTTTCATATGAACTGTGTTACAACCTTAGAACATCGTATAACACTTCGATTTGAGACTTAATATGATTTATAATGAGTTTTTACGTATTTTGTATTGATTAATTGTTCATAATCATAAAATATTTGTGTATTAAAAGCCAATAAAAAAAAATTACTTTTATGCCTCTTTTTTTCTGATCGTGGCTCTTACGCTCCAAAGATGTTCTATTGACTATAAAGTTTAATGGATAGTTTAATATTGTTATTTGTATTATATTATTGATTAAATTCAACGAAGATTTGTATTAAAAGTATTTCGAAAATTGTAGATATGAACGCTTTTTACAGTGCTGACAAGACCACTACCAAAAATGATAAATTGATGTAATTGTCAACAATGACACTTATGTATTACCAAGTTTCCTCGAATGCCTTTTACATCTTTTAATTGACTTTTACACCCAGTTTTTTCATTCCCACCAATTCTATGCCGTTTACAACCACATATTAAAACATTGATTCTTGAATATAAACAAATGATAACAATGTTTAGGTTCGATTAATTGATGTATAGTAATACTGTTTACAACAATATGCAAAAACATCGATTTTGAAAAAAGTGGCGTTTAATCCCTTTTTCCTTCTAACCATCGAATTATTATACTGTTACCAGTGTTCGGATTAGATAAGTATTTTTTTATCTAGATAAAGATAAAGATAATGCAACTCAAATGTATTTAGATAGATATAAAAGATAACTTAACTCATAGGTATTTATCTAGATAAAATACTTTTTTACGCTTTTTTATCTAGATAAAAAAAAAGATACAATTTTTTTTAAATATGTTTTAAATTTAGGTATATTTTAGTTGGGTACTAGGAACATAATAATAATAATGATATAAATAAAAACAATTACATTATTTATAAACCATAAACATGGTTTGAGAATCTGTATAAATATTTAAAATGCGTTTGTACAATTTCGCAATTTTTATCAATAAAAAATTTATCTAGTTGAATTTATTTAGATTAGTAAAACAATTATCTAAGATGAACGTTTAGATATCTAGATAAGATAAAAGATGAACAAATGATTATCTAGATAATTCCGAACACTGATTGTTACCTATTTGAAATAAAATTGGAGTTTGATGATGCATGTAGGAAGTCTTCTTATTTCAGATAAAAAAATAGTTATCAAAATCTAAAAATTCTACAAGGCCTGAGAATTATTCCTGCGAAGTCTTTTTTTTTGAGTATTATATTAAGGTGGCAACTAAACTATAAAATTTACCAATTTTTAAATTTTATAGAATTTTGGAAAACTGGTACCGAGCCCCTTAATACAGATTTCTTTCAATCTTCTACTGATTTAAAAAGATGCCACACTAAATTTTCTGGTTTTCATCAATTGATAATAAATATAGTCATAAACCTATACAGGTAATTAGGTAAGATATTATGTTTCAAGTGTTTTTTTAAAAAATGAAATAAAACAAGATGTTTTATTAGTATCATAAGTACTATTAGTATTTAGCATCAGATATTCAAAACAACTATTTATTCATTGCAATCATTAAAACATTTTGGATTAAAAGTGTGGTTATTGTAATAAGATTTATAAATTCAAATTTAGTTGTACTTAAAACATTGATTTTAATAATTATTTATTTATAATTTTAGATAAGATGTGGGGTGAGAACGATAGACTTAGAATCATGGTTTTCAGACCAACTTGGACAGAATTCCAAGATTTCAGTAGCTATATTGAGATGATGGAGAAAAAAGGTGCTCACAGGGCTGGATTGGCGAAAGTAATAAATTATTAAACTGTTGCATTTTAATATCGATTTCAGATTTTACTATTACAATTCTATATTATTTTTCTTCTAAATATGAAATACTAATCTTGTAGGTTATCCCACC
Organism: Acyrthosiphon pisum; assembly: GCF_005508785.2. Taxonomy (NCBI): domain Eukaryota; kingdom Metazoa; phylum Arthropoda; class Insecta; order Hemiptera; family Aphididae; genus Acyrthosiphon; species Acyrthosiphon pisum. The sequence goes on from NC_042493.1 coordinate 119,752,648, forward strand.
ACCTGAATGGATAGCAAGAAGAAAGCGTTATGATGAAGATGATGTTATGACCTTGGAAATTCCAGCTCCAATCAGTCAAGTACTACGTTCAAGTACTCAGTTTTTAATAAACCAAGTCCTTAAATTATTATTTTGATTTAGGTTGCACAAGGTAATCGAGGACTTTTTCAACTACACATGGTAGAAAAGAAACCTATGACAGTATCCGATTATAAAATAATAGCAGAATCTGATAAATTTAAGACACCTGACTACTTTGATTATGACGATCTTGAAAGAAAATTTTGGAAAAACATTATGTACAAACCCCCATTGTATGGTGCAGATGTATCTGGCTCTATTACGGATAAAGATGTTGCTGTAAGTATTACATTTATACATTATAATTTATTTGATTTCAAATGTATATATAAATGAAGTAAATATTGTTTTAAATTAAATTAAGGTTTGGAATATTAACAAATTGGGCACGATATTAGATTATGTAAATGAAGATTATGGTATTAGAATTGAAGGTGTCAATACAGCATACTTATATTTCGGTATGTGGAAGTCCTTGTTTGCTTGGCACACGGAAGACATGGACTTGTATAGTATTAACTATATACATGAAGGATGTCCAAAAACATGGTAAGATTATACTCACATTTTATTTTTATTCTTTGTTATTATATATTATATATTTTATTTTACTCAAGGTATTCAATACCTCCAGAATATGGCCGCAACTTTGAAAGATTGGCTAATCGCTTTTTTTCCACTGAAGCTTCAAACTGCCCTGCTTTTCTCAGACATAAAACGACTATTATATCTCCTAATATTTTGAAACAAAATGATATACCATATAATAAAGTAAATAATTAAACATTAATAATTTTAAACTTTTTATCAGTAGGTAATTGTGATTTTTTATGATCAATATTATTGTTTGTTATAGATTACACAGGAGAAAGGGGAATTCATGATAACATTCCCCTTTGGATATCATTCGGGATTCAACCATGGATTTAACATGGCTGAGTCAGTCAATTTTGCGTCTCCACGTTGGGTGGATTATGGCAAAAAAGCTTTACTGTGTCATTGTCGTAAAAATTCAGTGAAGATTAGTATGGATACATTTGTTAAACGTATACAACCCAATATGTATGAATCATGGCTTAAAAATAATAATATTAGTGCTCATCCAAAAGATACTTCTGGTACTTTAGAAACTCCTTTGACTAGTAAATCTAACATATTGTGTAACAAGAAGTAAGTTAGTTTTCATTATCCATAAATAAGTTTTATAAATTTTGGTTTTTTTTATGCTACAGCAATATAGGTATTTCAAAACACGATATTAAAGCTGGTAGAAAACGTCGTCATGTAACACTTTTATCAGATTCTGAATTGCCTAATGATACATCATATGGAAATAAAGCTGTAGATGTGAAAAAATGTCTCAATAACAGTATTGAAAATTCAACAGTAAAATGTGACAGTGTTAATGATAACGCACATTTAAATGTAGTTGTAACTAAACCATTACCACTATTTCATTTGGAAAAGCCATGTAATACATCTCTCACCAGTTCAAAACCCCGCATGAATTCAAAAAATCAACCATCTAATATGACATCAATATTTAAGACTCAAACTAAAAAAAAAATAGATTTAGAATCCACACAGAGTTTTATTCAACCAACTCAGATTGAAGATGAATATCATGAAATTGATGGTATGTTTCAGTTGCATTATTTTCTACTTATATTATAACAATCATAAAATATTAAATTTCAATTGTTTAATGTAAGTTAATATCAACATTTAAAAATATAGTAGAATATGCTTATAACGATCTTAAAGGGACTCATTGAATCAGATTGTTTAATCCAAACTTTGTTATATCCGGATGACAAAAACATACTGCACGTGAGACATAAAACCAGTACATTAGTGGTGGGAATTATCGTTACTTTTGTGGAATCGTTCCAATCGGTACAGTTACAATAAAGTACCGATTTAAAAATATTCGTTACATCGGTACAATCGGCACATTCTTTATTTAGGTACACTTGTACTCACATTCGTATTGTTCTGCGCAGAAAAATCAAAATACATATATTTAAATGTGTATGCATCATGTATCTATCTTGCAATAGAAATTTATGAAAGAATATGCTTCGTACTTCGTAGGCCCGTTTTACAACATTATTTTACTGTTTATATTAAATAATATGCATGTAAAATGACTAATCAAAAATTACCACTGTTTTAATATAATCCAATCGGTACAATTACAATAAACTACAGATTCAAAAAAACATATTTAATAAAATAATAAACATATTTATTTTCAGTAGAAATAGCTATAAAAATAGAAAAAAAAAAAAAAAATCATTTCACTTTACCCTCGAAAAGAAAAATAATAAAATAAATAAATTGAAACTTCCGAAATTAACTTAGGTACCTGCCTAAGTCTAAAATATTTATATGGATTAAAATTAAAAATTAAATAATAGTATTTAATAATTACTGTTTAGAAATATCAACATTTCCGTGTTTTTGGTTGACAATCTATTAAGTCTTTCGGAAATGGTGTAGCTAGCTTTTAAAAAGGTTCTTTCACTCGGGACTGAAGTATGATGGTTCTTTAATATCGGAGTTCCACCGCATACAAACGTCTTGAATTAACTTTAATTCTGTGTACCCTATTTGTTTTTTCGCATTTTTAAGCTTTAAATTTGCTTTTGTACTTCGTTTAAAATACTCAACTATGGTTTTTACTTTTTTGTAAATGTATTTTTACTTCACCTAATCCGGTTTGTGCAATTAGATTTAATGTGTGCGCTAAACAGGGTATATGGTGCCATTTTGGATTCATGCCGATTGCCAAATATATTCGTAGCATTGTCACTTACAGCAACTTTAACTTTTTCTTTTATATTCCACTCTTTAAAACAATTTTTTAAAAATAATAACAAATTTACAGCTGTGTTGGATTCCACCACATTAAAACATCCAAGTAAATAGGTTTTTAAAACACACTCTTCTGGATCTATAAAGTGTATAGTGACAGCAATAAAACTATCATTATTTAGGGAAGTACAGCTATCAGTTGTAAATGGAATATATTTGGCATTCAATAAATTATTTCTAACTTTTTCTTTTGTATTTTCATACAACTGTGGTAAAATAGATTTCGAAACAGTTTTCCTCATAAGTAACTGATACTCAGGATTTAATAAATATATGAATTTTTTTAATTCAACATTTTCTACTAAACTGAAAGGTTGGAATTATTTCGAAATCATAACTCCTAGTTGTCCATCAATTGTTTTTTGTTTTTAAACAGAAAGTGGTTTATTGTTAACAATATAAGAATCTAAACTTTTTTGTATGGGGCGAGATTTATTTATGAGATTAATTGCATTGATTGATGTAGAAGGTTGGTTTTGATTATTATTTGATTTGGACGTATTTTGCTTACTTACTTCATCAACATTTTGTTCATCCATTTCATTTATACGCTGATATTTTCTACTATCGTATTGAATTATGTGTTTTCGTTTTAAGTGTTTACTCAAGTTTGTAGTTGATCCACCTTTATATGATACCGAATTTGAACAATACGAACATTTAGCCTTTTCACTGTTAATAACCGAATAGTGATTCCATACGTCGCTTTTTTTCCTGTCCATTATTATAATTTACAAAAATACAAATAAAAATGATAGGTCTAAACATGAAAAGAGACATAAACACACTATATAGTACATACTACACTGCCTAAAGCTGATAATTATAATTTATAATACAGCCTAACTAGAAACTATTTTCTACAAGAATCTAAAAATAATTTTACTTCAAATATTGTGTAAACAACTCAATTATCGTAATCATATGATCATATCTATTAACTATTATAGGAATGCATTTATTGTCCATCACCACCATCACCAACCCATCCGATTACCAACAAATATCAGCACAACAACAGCGGTAGATAGAGTAGACACTAGACACTAGACTGAGACAAATTTTAGATTACCATAGACGTATAATATACAATAATATATTATTGTATATGGCTATAATCGTGTCAACCCGTTACTATTCGACCACCGTCGTTAATCGGTATTCTGTACAGACTCGATGTCGGTAAACCCTGATGGGGACCATTTTATAGTTGGTAACTTTGTAGTTTGTACTGCATGTACCGATGGAATAAACGTGGAACGATAAATGTACTCATTCCTACTCTTTCCACCAATGTAATCGTTACATAGTACCGAATACAGCAGTAACGACCCACCACTACAGTACATGGCTAGGAATCGTAGTATCCGAGATTGTTGTATACAGCATTGTAATAAGTGGTTCTACTGTACAATATAATATTACGTATGATTCTAGTAATATTGGTTACAATTAAAATACTAATTATGATAATATTATTTTTATTTTATTTATAAATAATTTAATTTTATGTTCATTATATGTTTTTAACATACTCTATTCAACATAAAACCTAACCTCGGTGACAACCAGTTTTTGTCGGGTGACAGTCAGGTCAAAACCCGTTTGTCACTCCTACGAGTCAAACATCTGTATGCCGGCTGTGATTAAAAACCACACCTTTGTGCACAAGTCGGCCGCCAAGGTTACTTGTTATGTTGAATAGAATATAAGTATCTATTTAAATAGACATTTTTATTCACAGGTATACAAAATAATATAAGTGATATGGTTAACAATTGTTGCTCATTTGAGATTGAGCAACTGTATAATATTTATAGAAGCATGAATTATCCACATTGTTCAATATGTATGATGTTGAATTGTAAAAAGGTAATAGAAAATACATTTTTCCAGTAAATCACTTGTACCTACTTATAAAAATTTAGATTCGGCATTATGATCAAAATATGATTGTTTCTTACACCAATATACATTTTACGAATATATAATTTATTTTGAAAAACCTATATTTAAGAATCATAATATATTTAATGTTTGTATAGTTAACTTTCAACTTGGATTGGCAAATCATAGCAAAATCGTCCACGTTACCCACCTTGAAGAAACCCACCTCAGCATTATTTAAATATGCTCTTTCTACCAGTAACAAGGTTTTTATGGAAAATCTCATAAGATGTGAAAAATGTTATTTGACTGTTCATAAATTGTGTTATGGCACAACCGTAGACACAAGACGTATTCATTGGTTATGTGATCGATGCATGACAAATCCTAGGCTTGCTGTAAGAGTATTATAAATGAATAAATTATGTATGGCAGGGCAAGTCTCAACATAAAAAATAATTCTCAAGTTAAATGAATACTCTGACTTGAGAATTTATTTTTTTTGTTTTTTTCTGATTTTCTTTGTTATAGTTTCATAGATTAATCTGTACACAGAAAAAAAAATATAATTTATCAAAAATAATTTATAATAAAATATTAATTAGTATTGAAATGTATGTACCTATAGGCTTGTGTATACTGTCCATTGAAAGGTGGTGCTCTAAAAGAATTTAAAATCCATGGATGGTCACATGTTGAATGTCATCTTTTTGTGCACGGCAGTATTCCGTTATTTACTATCAATACTTTTAAAACAGGCTTTATAACTAACCAAAAGGTATATTATGGGTTCATTCTAAAATTTTTTTTATACCTAAATTATGAAACATTTCAATCTATTAAATATTTTACAGTGTGTAATATGCAATGTAACATCTGGGAATTGTTTTTGTTGCTCTTCAAGCGATTGCTATACATGGTTTCATATTTCTTGTGGAATATTTGCTGGATATGATTTTCAAATTAACCATACGAGCAAGCATATTACTTCAATCCATTGCAATAAACATTCATATGTTCCAGATAAAGTAAGTTATTCTTCATATTGCTTAATATGTTAGTTATTTTATGGTGGATGTTTTTATTTTTAGAAACGGTATGTTCACATAAATCAAAAAGGATGGGCAAGGCACTTGCAACGTAAAAGGATCTCTGAATGTCGAATTGTAAAAATTGATAAAACTCCTTTAGCTATTGTGAAATTCAGTGATGGTACAATATCAGAAAGCATTAAACTAAAAGAAATTAAGGTATTCTTGTTTGTTATATTTTTTGTATATTATTATCTTCAGGTAAAGCCCCTTATGTTAGATCACAAATTTAGAAAGATAACTAAAAAATACAATTTTTTGCCATCAAAATCGGTAAAACAAGATTGAGCATAGAATATTTTATGCGATGTTGCCAAATTCACGTTGCCAAAATTTTGTAATTTATTATTTTCACGTACCTATTATTACACCAATTATTACGATATCTGACGCGAGCCATGAGTGACATCGAATAAAATGATTCGTTCTATTAATTTCAATATAGAATTATAGTGAACATTTAAGTCGTTGCAAAAAACAAACTATAAACAGACATAATCTCCGGCGTTATTATTAGTGACATTATATGAATAATAATTTGACATACTCAATAGTTAACTATACGCTATGATCTCCAAAACCACTAATAAACTACAAATAAAAAAAAAAAATTTTCTAATACATAATAACAATAATACACGGCCTACGAAAATAAAAAACAAACTAATACGCGGGCAACGCCGTGTCGGGACAGCTAGTTGACTTATAAATATTTTGATTTTATTATTTTCATAAGTCATAACTATTATTATTATTATTTCATTATTAGTAAAAAGATCTATATACTGTATTATAATGTGACTACTATCGAGACTATTATTGATTCATAAATATTTTACATAATGTGACTAGTTATATTACATATTGACTCTACAAACATGAAATTATTTTGCCATGTTATATTTTGGATCATTATAATTATTTAAATAAATATTTTTGTATAATACAGTTCAAAATTGAAAATGGCAGCGTTGCAGAGTTTTTTATGCTCAATCGTGTTGGTTTTCTTTTGTATTTCAATTTCCTTTGATACGCCGACAATTTATGCTCAATTGTGTCGCAAAAAAGGTGTTTTATGCTCAATCATGTCTCAGCCATCAAAATACATCATATGATTTTGCATACATCTATACTCTTTTCAGGATAAGAACACACCAGGCGGCCACGGGCAAAACCGATTTTGCTGCGTAAATCTAGTACGTTTTTATTCTCAAAAGAGTATAGATAGCATTTTTAAATCATTTAATCTATCAATTTAAACCTGAAACTAACTGAATAACAGTATTCTTTTTAGACATAATATACATAATCATGTTTTTATATATTTAATTACTGATATTGATTATATATTTCTTATGTTATTCAATTATTTGGAAATATTTCAGAACCATAACAAAAGGTTTTATTTGAACCACTGATATAATCAATAGAAATCCCTAGTTTTACTAACAAATATGTTGTTTAGTTGATAGTTTCAATTTACATCCTCTTATATCCATAAATAATTTTTTTTTTTATCTAAATTATTTTTTTAGAACTATGCAAATAATTTTCCACCCAATAAACAAGAAATACATTTAAAATCTGGTGACACAGTTTTATTTATGGGCTTAAATTACAAGCATATATATTCAGTAAGTGTAATTTATCATATTGCATTCAATTTGAATAACTTGAAATTAATATTACCTATTGTAAATATCAGGTTGAATATAACGATGGTACATCTGATTGTCTGCTCTCTAATGATCTACGCAGTTTTCGATAAACAACTTAATAGCAGTCTACAATGGCAAGCTAAATGATCATCTGGGTTAACTAAATATCAAAAATAAAATAAAATAATTGATGTTTTATAAGTATGTTTACTTACTTAATTAACTATTTCACTTTTAAAACTTTTAATCCATAATTTTATTTATTGTACGCATAATGATACTTAACCATGTATTATACATTATAATATGATGATTAGGGCTCGGTTGTTATAGGAGTTTCATATTATTCTATATGCTCCTCGTTTATAGAAGACGTAGCTAAAAATCTTAGCTATACTATTGCGAGTGTAAAAATCTATATTTTGCATATTATTGTGCATAAATGCATGCATATTTGTATATTTTTTTCATTTTTAGATCCTATTACTTCCGAACCCTAATGATTATACTTTTATTTTTACAACTTTTTTATAATTGTATTATTTGTGAATATAAATCTTACCACATTGTCATATGCTACATTGTGAGGAACAAATGTACAGTATTCTATACCAAAACTTTCCAAAAAATTCTGATATTCTTCTCCCATAAATAAGGTAACAAATAAGGTATCACTAACAAGAACTTTGGGTTGACCAAATATAGATTTTCTGAGCGGTAGTTAATACTTGAAAATTCAAAATTGTAAATTTCTGTAATAATTAATAAATGAGTCGTATACACTGAGAAAAAAAAGTAAATAATTGTTGTATTTACCTACCAAATTACCAAAATGTGATTCAGTGTTGGTAAATACTAAATAGTGTAAATAATAAACTTACCAAGTACCATAATATGAATTATCTTCGTGGCTTCTCGTTGTTTTTCGTACTATAGTTATTTTTAAATTAAAATCACAATTAAAGAATAATATAATATAGGTAGGTACTAGGTAAACGTTATCATATTATAGCAAATGATAAATTGATTAGACTAACCTCAATAACCAAACTAAACTAATTTATCGTGGATCATAATATAATACACTATACAGACTCATTTTACATGTTGCTCCTGGGTAAAATTTGACATGACGCGTAAACGCGTCACCGACTTTACACATAGGTAAAATTACCAATGACGCATATACGCGTCGCCGACGTTGAATGTGTTAAGTGTTGCGGTAAGCAAATTTGTTGGTTTTTTTTTTCAGCATAACATGCATTTGATATCTGATATATTATATTATTATGTGCATCAGTATACTTGTATATCATTTATATTGGTCAGGATTATTTTGAATTTTTTTGTTTGTGATTTTCACCAACGTTATTTTGTTACAAGTCAACTGCAAATTATAGTTATAGTGTGTACTAATGAAACAACACATGTATTATAATATATAATATGTATATAAGTATTTAACAGTGGCGTAGCCACAATTTTTCTTAAAGGTAAGGGGGATGATAATTTGTTTACACACAAAGTGAGACAATACACAGTTGGTTTAACTAGGGTCTCTCTTAAGTTTAGCATATCAATGATATATTTGGTTATTGCAGTAACTTTCATTGAACATATAAATACACCAGCACACCTCCTCCACCACAGCTACGCTACTGTTAACAAGTCAAATATCTTTTCGTCTACGTCTGGTGTTCCCCAAGGTGGACATTTGTCACCGATTCTATTTTTACTGTTTGTCAATAGTGTATGTAACGCCTTGCCTTTGTGTCAGCTTTTGTGTTTCGCAGATGATATGAAGCTCTTTATGGAAATTAACTCAGCTGCTGATTGTGCGAAACTCCAAAGTAGCCTTGATTGTTTGTTAGTTGGTGTCTTAAAATAGGCCTTAAAGTCAATGCTTCAAAATGCCGAGTCATGACGTTTACTCGTTTCCGTTCTACTATGCTTTTTGACTACAATATCTCTGGTTCGACAGTTGAACACGTTGATAATCTAACCGACCTGGGTTTTAAACTAGCTAGAAACCTTAGCCCAAGTCCTTATATTGCGATGATTACTAGTAGAGCATTTAAAGTTTTAGGGTTCATTATGCGTTTATCTAAAGACTTTAAATTGTCAAAATCATTAAAATCATTATATTGTGATTTAGTTTGTCCTATTTTAGAGTACGGGTCGGTTGTCTGGGATCCGTACACTGTTTCTGATATTAATCAACTCGAACGTGTTCAACATAGATTTTTGAGATTTTGTTGTTTTGTGTTAGGCATACGCCACTTAGCTCACGACTATACCAATATCGCTAACGTACTTGGCCTGCCTACTCTTGCTGAACGAAGGATAACTTTAAATATAAAATTTATTTGTGGTCTAATTACTAACCATATTGATTCCCCTTGCTTGCTTTCCCAAGTTAACTTCAAAGTCCCTTCGCATGTATCTCGTTCTCATGTGACCTTCCATATTCCTAACGCCAACACAAATTATCTGCAAAATGAGCCTTTAAGGCGAATTATGTCACTTGCAAATGAGGACCCCTCTTTTGATGATAATTTGTTCTAATGTTCTTAAACATTGTTAATAACTCTTAAGTTTAATATATGCGTTTTAATTGCTTACTTAATTACTGTTTAAATAAATTGTAATTCTGTTATTTACATATAATATTTTATATTTCTCAATTTTCTACTATTATTCTAATAAATTTTACTGTACTTTAATGTTATAGGGGCAACCCGTATATTTAGTAATAAATAAATAAATACATTTTGTAATAAATACATAATAACGTAGGTAGATATATGTATGAAGTATGTTATAATTTACATGTCATAAAATCACATTAACATAAAATATGTAAATGTAAGCCTTTCATATTTTATTTTATTATTATTAAAATAAATAATTTACAAATACTCAGCGAATTGATAGTCAGCAGAACAGGCACATAAACAGACATTTTTCTATAAGGGGGCCAACATTTTTTGGCCCCTTTCTGTGTTTTGTCATTATCATTTTAATAATTAAAATAAATAAAATAGGTACTCAACTTTATCAACAATATTATAGAATAAAATGTCGTAAAAAATTAAAATATGTAAAAAAAATAATGGCTAATATTTATCTATTAATTAATACAGATTAATATCCTACTACCTGCTACCTATCTAATGTTACAATATCCAAAATTACATTAATATATTATTAACTGATAAAGAAATAACTACAGTCTACAATAATTAGCAAATATAAAATGTAGGTAAATGTCTAAATAAGACTTGGGTAGATAAAATGTATCGAAAGTATGTATAATTGTTGTACTTACCTTTTTCGGTTCTTCAGTTTTTTGGAATATAAAATTAATTTATTAAAGTTCTCTTCGTTATTTATTGGTTCTTACACTTGTGCCTTGTGAACAATATGAACTATACTGCGACGTTAGCACGCTACGTAATCAATACTCAACCTCGATATAGAATAATTATAAATATTATATTTGAAATAAAATGTATCTATTGAGATTATATAGAATCAAGTAGGTACTTAGACCTTGCATAAAAACAACATCTGCCTGGTACGATAGACAGAAAATCACCACTTTTAATTCTCTTTTATATTTCAAATAGGTTTTATTATTAAATCAATATTATAATGGTGACTAGTGACTAATAATTATATTATTCATTAGATATTAGATTAAAACAATAAATAATTTTGAAATTCAAATAATACAGATATAGAAAAATAGTTGTTTGAAGATGTTATAGTATCCAGATAACCGAATATTTCCATTTATATTTTGTGCTTACAATATTATATTCTAAGCTGAGGACACCACACGATCCATATTTTATTAATGAAATAAGTTTTTTTTTTCAGGATTTATACCTGACAGACCTGCTAAATATTTTACTATGTAGTAGGTTCTTATTACGCGTTATACATCAACAACAAACCGTGGTACTATCATAGATATATAATAGTATACTTTAGAAGTTTCAAGTACCCACGAATAACATTATACAATCACAACAAAATAACTAAAATAGGTATTCTAGGTTTTTTCATATATAATTTCGTCCAAATTTGAACTTAAAATGACTATAAAAATAAACTGTGCTTATGTATATTTTAGATTTTTTGGTAACAGCATTAACTACTTACGTGGAATCTTGTTTTATAATTTCAATCCTTAGATGTAAAAGTTGAACATTTTATAAATTTTTAACTACAAAATAATTATTCAATTTTAAATTTGATAAATTTTGTCAAAATTTCAACTTAAAATGCTTTTAAAAAATAATTGTGCCTATGTATTTTTAATATTTTTCAACTGTTATTGTAACAATATATCAGGAGCCTTGTATTAACTTTTTACACTTTTTGGCCTATATAGATAAAACTTTATTGATATTTATAGAAAAAAAAATTGAAAAAATTGAAAACTTACAATGTACGTAAACAGCTCAAAAAGAGTCAAATTATTTTCAAAATTTTATTGTATATAGAAAATTCTAATATAAACATTCAGTGAAATTTTCAAGTTTCTACAGTCACTCGTTTTTTAATTACAACAATATAAGAAAATCGTTACGTAAGAATCGAGTGAATATCAAATGTTGTAAAAATATGAATTTCAAACGCTCATAAAAATTTAATTTGAGTTTCTATGGACATTTTTTTTTTTT
>NC_042493.1:119765124-119771872 GCF_005508785.2 Acyrthosiphon pisum
GAGCCTCGTATTAAATTTTCAAGTACTTTTCACTCAACAAATAAAGTTTTTATTGACATTCATAGAATAAAAAACGAATAAAATTGGAAACTAAAATTGCCCGTAAACAGCTCAAAACAAATCAAAATATTTTCAAAACTTAATCATGTAAAGAAAATGGAAATATATACAACCAGTGAAAATTGCATGTATCTACAGTCATTCGTTTTAAAGTTACACCAAAAACCAAAATCAATATTCTCGAAAACAGATTTTGCGTAAAAATAACCGTTTTTCCTTAATTTTTCTTTTGTTTTTCACGTTGCTTTTGAAAACTATTAGAAAAATTTTACTTTTGACCCCCCCAAAGTACCAACTAGATTCACTTTCCTATCAGAAAAAGTACTGTTGAAGAAAATCCAAGCACTTTTACTGTCCTAAAAGGTTAGGTTAGGTTAGACACAAAAAAAATTTAAAAATTTAAAAATTAAAAAAAAAACACTCATCATTGTAAAATCAATACATCGTTTCACTCAGAATCTAAAACTAAAAAAATTGAAAACTTACAATGTCCGTAAACAGCTCAAAAAGAGTCAATTTATTTTCAAAATTTTATTGTATATAGAAAATGCTAATATAAACATTCAGTGAAATTTTCAAGTATCTACAGTCATTATTTTTTTAATTACAACAAAATAAGAAAATCGTTGCACGATAGAAATCGATGAATATCAAATGTTGTAAAAATATGAATTTCAAACGCTCATAAAAATTTAATTTGACTTGCTTGTAGACTTTTTTTTTTTTGGAAAGTTAGACAAACTTATGTGGAAACTTTTATTACATTTACAAATCTTAGATTAAAAAGAAAACTCATCATGAATTTCTAACTCAAAATAATTTTTAAATGTTCGTCATTTTTACGTATTTTGTCAATATTTGAACTTTAAATGATTATAAAAAAAAATTGTGACTGGATTTTTAATTTTTTTCATCAGTCTTTGAAACAATATACTAGAAGTCATCTATTAAATGTTATGTTATGGTGTATAGAAAATTCTAATATAAACATTCAGTCAAAATTTCATGTAGGTACTTGTTAGGTAGGTAGTCATTTGTTTAAGAGTTGTACCAAAAACCAAAATCAATTTTCTCAAAAACAGATTTTAGGTAAAAATTCCCTTTTTTCCTAGATTTTTCTTTTGTTTTTCACAGCGCTTTTGAAAATTACTGGACAATTTATACTTTTTATTCCCTAAAGTACCAACTAGATTCACTTTCCTATCAGAAAAGATACTGTTGAAGAAAATCGAAGCATTTTTACTGTCCTAAAAGGTGATGACAGACACAAAAAAAAAACACACACATTGTAAAATCAATACATTCATCGCTCCGCTCAGAATCTAAAACTAAACAAGGTATTGTTATTTTAATTATAAAATATTTTGTGTACATAGTACTAGTGGAGTGTCGAAGGTATTAATTTGGAGCAATTTCTCCTTCAAAATTGTTGGTTGGTAGGTGTTCCCCCTGCCACAAAATACCTAGCCACCTTGTATACTTTTTTGCTTCTCACCAAAAATGAGTTCAACACACCACTGCACAGTACACAAAATATGCTTTATATTTATCAAATACTTTAACTTAATTAGTAATAGCTTAGTTGTTCCGTTATGTAATAATTTATTTTTCAAAGACATTGTAATCTATTTCTTATTTATTCACTATATAATCTTGGGATTCGTCTGAAAAATATTGATCAAAATTGACGGCAATAAACCTGAAAACAAAAATTGTTTACAAAATGTAACTATAAATTAATTCAAAATATTGCCTAGACTGGACTGGACCTAATGACAGCCACCAATGTGTAACCTGAATAATATTTGTCTAAACATAGACAATCAAGTATTACTTAAAAAAAAATTATTAACAAAAACCACATTACAGCCAGTGATATGATTCAATACATTTAAATATGATTAGCTTGAGGGTGAACAGATGGAAAGTCAAATCAATAATTCAAATAAATCTATTCAAGTAACCTTTCCACTTAAAAATATCGATTCGCCACTTGTAAAATTAAACAACCAAACAATTTAAACGGTAAATTAAATTAAATATCTTGGTTTAACTCTAGATAAACGCCTTAGCTGGAGCCCACACATAAAAACTTAAGTGTAAAACAGTTAATTTTAGAGTTCAATAAACTATACGATATACAACCCAACCAGTTTAGTTATACGGTATTCAATTAAAGGGTTCTTCGGAGTCCTGCAATACTAAAACGCTTCAGACATTTCAACCCATCTGCTTACGACTAATAACGTCCTCTCCTTGATATTTCACAAAAAAAAAAACTTCATAAAGATCTTAGAAGTCTTACCCTAGATCAATTAGACAAATTTTACTGAATTAATTTCACAGTAAAGTAGTAAACCATTCATCAAATAACTATTCTCCATCTTCCTTCCCCGTGATGAATGTAGAATACTAAAAAACAGGGGTCTAAAGATCTACTAAGAAAAAAAAATAATACCTAAAAAGTACCAGGTTAGATGGCACTGCTAAGTGTTTGCCTATAAATGATAATACACAGTCATTATAGTTATTATAGGTATTGATATTTATAGAAAAAAAAAAAATGTGCACAGTCTTATCAATTATCATTGAGCATACTTCTTATTCCTTATATACTATGGTAGATTTTACGGATAGGCCGTAATATTTTGATATTTTGATTTTTCAGTTTCATATATCACCGATTAATATTTTTAAATTACAACAAAAAACCAAGATCGTTAATATTGATTTTAATATGTAATTTCGTCCAAATTTGAATTTAAAATGTCTGTAAAAAATAACTATTTTCATATATTTTTTAGTTACAGTATGAACTATTTATGAGAACTTTGTTTAAATTTGCAATCCTTAGCTATAAAAACCTGAACATTTTATAATTTATTAATTACAATGATTGATAATTTTCGAGATTTTGTCAAAATTCGATCTTTAAATGCTTATAAAAAAAAATTGTGCCTATGTATTTTTAATATTTTTCAACTGATATTGTAACAATGTATCAGGAGCCTTGTAATTATTTTTACACTTTTTGGCCCAATAGATAAAACTTTATTGATATTTATAGAAAAAAAAAAAATGTGCACAGTCTTATCAATTATCATTGAGCATACTTCTTATTCCTTATATACTATGGTAGATTTTACGGATAGGCCGTAATATTTTGATATTTTGATTTTTCAGTTACATATATCACCGATTAATATTTTTAAATTACAACAAAAAACCAAGATCGTTAATATTGATTTTAATATGTAATTTCGTCCAAATTTGAATTTAAAATGTCTGTAAAAAATAACTATTTTCATATATGTTTTAGTTACAGTATGAACTATTTATGAGAACCTTTGTTTTAAATTTGCAATCCTTAGCTATAAAAACTGAACATTTTATAATTTATTAATTACAATGATTGATAATTTTCGAGATTTTGTCAAAATTCGATCTTTAAATGCTTATAAAAAACAATTGTGCCTATGTATTTTTAATATTTTTCAACTGATATTGTAACAATATATCAGGAGCTTTGTATTAAATTTTCAAGCTTTTTTAATCAACAAATAACATTTTATTGACATTTATAGAAAAAAGCTAGAAAAAATGAAAACTGACTATGTCCGTAAAGAGCTCAAAATAAGTCAAAATATTTTGAAAATGTTATGGTGTATAGAAAATGCTAATATAAACATTCAGTCAAAATGCCATGTACCTACGGTCATTTTTTTTTAAAGTTACACCAAAACCAATTCCCGTTTTTCCTTAATTTTTCTTTGGTTTTTCTTGGCTAATAACTTTTAGTTCAGATAACTCCTTACATATTATATTATGTTCAAAATGAGACCGGACCTCGGCGGCCAAGTTGTGTGCATATGGCTGACCGCCGCCCGACGAAAACTGGTCGCCGCCGAGGTCCTGTCTCATTTTGAATAGAGTATAGGTACCTATTATATCAAATAAATGAATGTTATATTTCTCTTATTATAACTGGCATTATTATTTGTTGAAAAAACCGTGTCAGCCATCTCACTCGCACTTTACAATTTCGGGTGCTTCTGATAGTGCTTGCTTATAATATTGTTTTTTTTATTTATAGGTATGCATGCATGTGTTTGTGATATCTATTTTATTAGTATAACACTTAACTCAACGTATTTGATACCACCGTAAAATATTATATCTATACATGTGATCAAGGCTGCGCAAGTTAATGATTTTTTTTAACTCAGTTAAGTTAAGTTAATATGCACCAATAACAAAAATTTAAAGGATAATTTAATTATAGGTTAACTCGGTTAGTTAAAATTTAATACACACTTTTTGTTAACTTTTTATTAAGTTATAAAAAGTTAATTTGTTTATACAGTTACTTTTTTCCAACCCAAAACTAAATTATAGACTACTAGTGTTTATACTAAGTCTTCATACAGTATTTCCTTATAAGATATTTTGAAATAATATATATTTTTTAACTTTAAAAAATTCACGGTAAATGTTTTTCGACATAAAAATGAAATAAACTGAAATAGTGACATGTACCTAATAACATTTAAAACAAAAAAGACTTGTTTCTTTATTTTTAGCAGGCAGTTTTTTATAACATTTTAAACATATTTAAAAACGCAATTTTACTAATAATAAAATTGATTTTTTTTTTCAAATGGTAACCACTATATTTTTTATGGATTCTGGTAAAGATTTTTTCTGAAAATGTTGACTGTCAAATTATCAATTTTGGTTTACTAGGTTATTAATTATGGTTCTCTAAGGTATAGTATAATATGCATTAATATTTTTAACTGATATACCTAATTTACAGGAGCTAAATAGATTTTTCTTAAAATTAGCTTTTTATATACTTTTTAAATTGGTAATCTAAAATACTAAAAAAAAAACAAACAAACAAACAAACAAAATTGTTGGCAAACATAGTTCATTATTTATAGTAATTTTTCGTGATATAAAATTGAGAACAATTTTATTTTATAATTATTAATAATAATTTACCTACTTAAAATCATTTTTGTTTGAAAACTATATAGAACGTGTTAAAAAAAATATATTTTGGAGATAAAGATTTTTCTTTTGCCCCTTTCCCCTTGCACCCCCCCCCCCCTTAATCCAACTTGTGGATCGATCGATGATATTATTATTGGATCGATTGCGGTTTCAACAAAACTTAAGCCATCTACGAACGGACTAGCGACGATAACACCGAACTCAGAAAACCGTTGTATTTCCACTTGCGATAATTTCGTATTTAACGTCAAACTTCCAAGTTTCCAACAGAATACGACTAGATGATTACGGTACATCAGTGGCGTACATACGGGTGAAGGGGGAAGGAGGGGAGGGGGGTCGGGTTCAACCCCCCCCCCAGGACCAAAAAAAAAAATTGTGATATTATTGATGAATTCCTTATTATTAATTATCCGTGTATACACACACATTGAAACATACGTCATAATAATATGACTATTGAGTATACACTATACCTACTTTACCAACAACGAAAAAAGATTTCATAACGAAATTATGAGTCCCGTAAATCAATCAAAATAGACATTTGATCGTACACAGTCAGTTAGTTGCGTGCGGACATAAATACATATCAATATTGCCATTATCTCGACCGACTCGATCGGACAACGGAGAAAAAACAGATTACCTACGTTATAATCGTTGAGTTTCGCGTGAACGACAATAATACGGTGAAATGGATTCTATTTTTATAGCACTATCGTAAATTACCATGTTATACATTTTCGTTAAATAATATTATAAAATTTTCATTCATTCTGTTCTATTCTGCCCAGGGGTGGATAGGCCCATAGGGAAAAAGGGATTTTTCCTGTGGGCCCCCATCTATGTTTATGTTGGGGGGCCCACTCGGGTCTACACATTGTTTTTTTTCAGAATGAAATATTCACCAAATAGGAATAGATTAAATTTAACATAATTCATTTTTTTATATAAATTATTATTACTTACTGTTATTTTTAACAATATAATAATACCACAAGTTAAGAATTTGCTTACGGATCTTAAACACAGTATTTTAAATTTTTATCGTTAATCGAAGACCGAAATATCCTCGTATGTTTCGCTAACCCCCACCATATTGTGTTTTTGCGATTTTTTTATTAGGGAATTTGTACGAATTTGTACGATAAGACCTTCAATAAATTATTTGTACACATTTTTTTTCGAAGTTATACAAAAATTTGCGTGGGGGGCTATAGAAACGTTTCTCCAATAAAACTATCCAATAAAAAAAGGAGACTAGAATTTTTATTCTAAATAGGTATGTCAGCAACTTATTGATGTACTGACCACTCCACGCCCCATCTTTTAGCAACACTAGTTCACCGCTGTACTATGTTGTACGAGTAATTTAACGGCCAATGAAATAAGGCAAAGTACGGCTATGTTTGGGAAGGGTAGAAGGTGCTAAGCGGACTACGTCCTGTATTGTTGCTGACCACGATTAAAGATATACAGATGCACATCGCCCTATGATAAACGGCTTTCAGATTGATTTACAAAGTGACTATATAAAACAGCTGTTAACAATTAACTACTAGCACTCAGGGGTGTGCTCACGGGGGGGGGGGGGGGTGTCATGGAGTTTCCACTAACAGCAGAAGAAGTTTTAAATGAATTGAGCAATAAATCAAGAAAACTAGATTTT
>NC_042493.1:119771922-119790138 GCF_005508785.2 Acyrthosiphon pisum
CAATTTTACTTGAAACCCCCCCCCCCCCACCCCCCCCACATACATTTTATGAGCACGCCCATGCTAGCGCTTGATATCAACATTCAACCATATGTGTCGACATTCAGAACTAATTTTACACTTATACGTCTGTAATCGGTTAGTTGTAATACTGCCGCTTGGAGCGCTACTGGTTAACTTTTGCTAGTCATTTCATTAACGCCTTATCAGATGCCGATGGGCAACCTGTATATCTTTAATTGTGGTTACGACGTTTGAGAGAAAATTATACGGTAAGGTGTGGTGGCCCCACTGCAACTGGCTCCTTTATTTCATTACGTATTTTTCATGGCGTGGCATCGTGTTTTTCGTCAATTTTCGTTCGTTCGCGTCTAAATTGTGATCGTATAATATTTTTTATGTCGTTTTCCTGTATCGTCGCACATGTTCCCTAGACATTGAAAAAATAATATAAAATACTGTATAGCATATTATACATCTCGTTGATCGATGTGCACTTCTACGTCATTATCACTACCTGTCTTATATGTCTTATATGTCTTATATGTCTATATGTCTTCAGGTCAGTTTTTTATATTATCCAGTAGGTAGCCATTTATTCAATATTTGAGTATTCACTATTGCGGTATGTGTTTTAAGTTTCTGACTTGTAAGTACGTTTCAGTTTCACTATCTATATTCCAAATCTAAATATTTGTTACTTCACGTCTTCTCAATTGACTACCTATTAATACAATTTTAAATAAATCAGTGCGAGTTGTCTTTATTATTATTTTTATTATTCAATTTAATTTTTTTAACGATGGCTGAAGTCGTAGATGACATAATTAAAACCTTAAACGGAACAAGTGGTACGGACCCGGAGTCTGTAATACCGGCCACTACCGAAGGTATGCTGATTGCATACACCAGTTTAGTGGTCATGTCTTTAGTGCCTATATTCTTTGGCTCATTCCGATCAGTAGAGATACACATTAAAAATGAAGTGAGTATTTAAACTAATTTATTTTTAATTAGCCATTATGCTAATATCTTGTTTCCTATTCCAGAAGAAAAAAGAAATACCTGAGTCCATGACAGAAAAAGATGCAATGATGTTTCCAGTGGTTTCTAGTCGAAGTCTGTTTATGATTTACATTATTTTAAGGGTATAACATATAGTCTTACAGATAATAATATTATGCTAATTCGTTAATGTATTATTTATATAGAAAGTATAATATCTATCTTCTTTATTTTAAATATAGGTATTTTCTGAGGAACACATAAATCTATTATTGACTTTATATTTTTATGTTCTTGGAGTGGTACTTATAAGTGATTTTATAAGGTAATGATCTATTACATTATTTACAAGATATTTAAAATACAAACTATTGCCACAATATATTTATTTTTTTTTTACTTAGTACTAAATTCTATGCCATATTACCAAAAAGTATACCTATAATGAAATACCAACTGCAGTTGACAAAAGGCACCAGTGAACATGATTGGATTAATGTAAAATTTACACTACATGATGTGTTATTCTGTGTAACGTGTGCAACATTAGGAACGTTTTACATAATTAGCAAGGTATTATTTTATTTATAGTTATGTCCTAGTATTAACATATCTATTTATATATTTTTTTTTTCATTTTAGCATTGGATTGTAAACAATATATTTGGATTGGCATTTGCTAAAAATGGAATAGAATTGTTACACTTCAAGACCATTAAAGTTGGATGCATCCTCTTATGTGGTCTATTTGTCTATGATTTATTTTGGGTGTTTGGTAGCAACATTATGGTTACTGTGGCCAATTCTTTTGATGGTCCTGTCAAACGTTAGTTTTAAAACTAATAATATATCATTTTTTTACATGAAATATTCTAATTTTTACACATGCATAATGATACACTTTATTTCATTCTAATTTATTTATACTTTATTGCAGTTATATTTCCTCAGGATTTATTGGAAAATGGTATTTTGGCTGCTGAAAACTTTGCTATTTTAAGCTTAGACGATATTATTATCCCAGGAATATTTATTGCATTTATGTTAAGATTCGATCATAGGTATATACTTTTATTTATTTAGTTTGTTAAATTAAAGAGGTACATTTTAATATAATTTTTTTATTTTACAGCTTAAATCGTAAGACAAATACATATTTCAATGCGACTATTTTGGGCTATTTTTTGGGATTTCTTACTACTGTATTTGTCGCGCACATATATAATGCAGCTCAGTCAGCTTTATTATTCTTGGCACCTGCATGTTTAATTACTCCTATGTTGGTGGCTTTTGTATGTGGAGATCTGAAAACTTTATTCAGGTAATGTTAACATTAAAAGTATGCATATAAATAATTGTTTATGTTATTAAACATTACTATTATTGAGCTAATATGTTTGATTTTATTTGAATTTTTAAATTATTTGTATGAAGACAAGTATAAAAATATTGAACAACTGATATTGTTATAATGTCTATAATTGAATTAACTTATGATGATGAATAAAATATGATATTTTGGCGACGAGCACAAAAGATTAGATCAACCGGGGTGTCTGTGACATTCAGTCTGGTGTTCAGGCTCTGTTATATATTAAGTAGATATGCAGGTGACGTACTGACGTTACTAAGTAAATTTTGACAGTCTTTTGCGATTTAGTTAACGATACCTGATGTCAGTTGAGATGAACAACCATAGTGCGCGGTACTTATGTGTGTCGCCACAGTATTTTAGTATTTTGAATTTTAAAACCATGATGACTTTATATTTGATAAAAAATGCTCTTGTAAAGAATGTATTTTTATAAGAAAAATAATGTATTAAAAGATACATAAATATTTTACAGTTATGAAGAACATAAAATGGAACCAGAAAATTGAAATAATGTAAAGGTCAATTCTATTATTTCTCATGTTATATTAAATTTATGTTTTATTTCCTCGACATTAGTATTATTTTTTTTTTTTTTGTGAAATTTATTGTATTATGATATATGTGTATTCATAATTTTTTTTAACTGATATATGGTATGACTGATTTTGACATTGTTAAATGTAATCCTGTATTATTTCATATTTGTATTACTAATTTATCAATTAAATAATTATTAACATCATTTTATGATTTTTAATTTGAGTGTTTTTAAATTAGTTTTCAGTCCAGTAGGTAATATTATACTAAATGATTACCCAGTAGGTACAGTAGATTACGTCACCCGGTCCGGTAGGTGGTAACTGGTAGGTCACATACTAAACGATTACCAATTATTGTTTATTATTCAAATGCTTGTTTGTAGCTTAGATATGATAGATGTATAATGTAATAATGTATAAATTGGAGGATCCATTTTCCATTAAATTTGATGTTGAGAGAGTATTAACTTCAAATACATGACACTTAAAAACAAATTTTACAAATTTCCATACGACGACCATACACAAAATATAAAAATAATTTGTCAGGGCAATAAAAAATAAATTAAATTGATGTATTCAAATGTACTTATTCAGTTAATTATTATTTAAAATAAATTAATTTACCAATATAATACGAGTACATTATTGGTACACTACTTATGCTATATTATTATAATATCATTATTCATTATATTTAACTCTTCCTAATTATAGCTTTATAAATGTCTTTTTGTGTGATATACTTTTTAATTCTAAATATAAAACATGATTTTTAATGTGCAATTGGAATTCAGATAATTTTTTATAAATATCTACTAACTACACTTTGTTAGATCAATTCTAATAAAATGCATGTTTTTTTTTTCTCTGTTTTGATTAAATTAACAAAAAATATATGTTTATGTTCTTTCAGTTATAAATTAGCTTAATCTGGATTTTTTTTATAAAATTGTGTTTATATTTTCTTGACGTGTTATCACTTATTACAGTTTATGATGATTCTATCTATTAGTGAAATCATATTTTGTAAAGTTAAATACATCTACCCGTGTATAGATATGTGTAATATATATTATACATTCTACCAATAGGTATTAATTCTAATTGTATAAATATTTTTTTTTTTTTTAATCTATTTGAAAACTTGTTGCATGTATTTTGTTCTTAAGATTTATTATTTAAAATAAATTATAATTTCCAATTCATTTGGTTTTAATAATAATTTTTACTTCAGACATGATAATATGACCTGGTGATTTAATCCGATCTGCTTAATCTATATGGGCCATAGCATATCCTGTCAAAATTGCAAAGAATGTACCACTCAAAGGAGTGTTTGGAACAACTCTGTGACAAAAAAGTTCAATAGTTTCGTTATAGACGTGGTACATTCATAAAAAAAAAAATGGCTTGTTATTCTGTAAAAGAACATTATGTTTTCCATACAAATTAAAATAATAAATATAGGTAGTTATATGATATGTAACGTGTGTCTGCAATACTGGGTACACTCTATTACTCAATACGCTATACATATATTAGAATTCTGTCTTTGGGAGATTGATGATCCAACAGTCTAGATTCATGTTTCGCAAACAGAATTCAAAAATATGTATAGACTAGAGTACTGAGTAATATGAGTAATTTTATTATATAGTATACCCTGTTTTTGCCGACACATGGTATATTATATACAAAAAAATATAGTTACAACACCTGAACTTCCTACGGCCTACACACAGACTTCTATACTACCTACACCACTGTAGTTAATTGCATCACTGCAAACAAATACCTGAATGAAAAATATTCTTACAATGATACATAATACCTAGATGTTATGAAGCATTCCTATATTCCTATAGGTACCTAGTTACTAGTTATAGTTTACAATATGTATGTAAGTCAACGACCAACGTCACTTTTGCACATCTGTTTGCATTTAGAGTTATAGGAGGTTAGTCGGTTGATAAAAACGAATTCGGTGTAAGTGTACTGTGCTCAACTTCACAAGCCTGCAACAACTCAACTTATATCATTAATTATTTGTACAATACTACAATAATATGTACATTATCCGATAATCATGAGCTGGAGCAATTAATATTTGATTTATTATAGATATTTACCTAATAGTTGATTGTACATTATTAAAATTGTAAACATTATATAAGAAGTTAAGAAAGGGACCTAATACTTTCATATAGTTTTTACAGTAAAGTTAAAAAATCGTCGAATTTGGTAAATTTATTTTTAGATATGTCTCGTGTACTTTTCACAGTGCTTTGATTTTAAATTACATATTATTAAAACGCTCTAAATTTAAATTTGTAAATCCATACTAATATTATAAAGAAGAAAGGTTTGGATGTTTGTAACAAACAAACTCAAAAACTACTGGACCGATTTCAAAAACTATTTCACTGTTAGATTGCTGCATTATCCCTGAGTAACATAGGTTATTATAAAAAGGGTAAATTAAAACCCGGGGAGGTGCCCCAACAAGGATTTTAAAATGTACGATGGAAATGTTTGTTTGTCAATGGTTGCTATAATAAGTAGCAATAATACTTGTTGCTATATGTTAGCTTTGGTTATAGGAGAAATAATTAGTAAAAATAAGTATTCATTTATTAGTGGTTGTCATTGGTTATTCGGGAAGATCAGGTACAAGCATGCATAAAATCGAATTATCGCACATTGCCTACCAGGGTGGCTGAGTTGTATGTACTGGCGAGTTACGCCCAAAATTAATTGAAGAATCACAATTTTTTTAATTATTGTCATTTTTTACGAGCAATGAAGTATAAAATAAATAGTAAATAGTAAATTTTTGTTTCAGTCAAATTTGTTTATAAATGCCAATAATCTATATCTATATTCTATTTATCTATAATACTGCCCATATCTAAACTTCAGCTATATAATCTATACTGTTGTCTCTTATTATAAAGATTTGGATGTTTGTAACGAATAAACTCAAAAACTACTAGACCAATTTCAATAATTCTTTCACTAATATAATGCTACATTATCAGGGCGGCTTACATTTAATAAAGTTTAAGAAGTGGTAAATCCACGTTTATTTAAATTGTCACGGGCAACACCGTACAGGATCTGCTAGTTTATAATAATTTTGTATATTGGGTATGATAAAACATAAAAACAATAAATATTGTCGTACTATAACTAGCCGTAATATAAAGGTAAATAATTAATTTAATAGTACCTATTTTCTACCCGGTGTGCGAAATCCCATGTAATAGAAGTCACATAGTTATCACACTGATACTTGTGAAGTTACAAATAAGTGCCTATTTACTTTTTTGAGATGCGACATGGATACCAAGCGCCAGGTTGAGTGATGGTACAAATGCGATATCAAAATGTGATTACTGTAGGATGTCAATAAAGCCTTCTATTGTATATTTTATAAACTACCTAAAAACTGCACAAGGTAATACATATTATGTGACTACTATAGAACATCATTCATGTTACATTATACAAACTACTCATAGACGACCTATAGAAATCATATAGTATTAAATCATAACAGCCATGTGTTGACACAAAAAAAACTTCCATTAGAGGTCCATGTTAATTACCAAAATATTATCCCCACTGTTTAAATTGAATGCTCTTTATAATCACACAACGGAAGGGAGGGAACACAATTTTCAAAAATTCAGCTAATTTTTGCCCAGTTATTTACATTATTATAAAATAGGCACCCAAATAAGTAGTGGATAGTGATACCAAATATATGACTCACTTCAGCAGCTCCAAAACTTTCACACAATGTTATTCACACTCTTAATATTTTGGTTATAACAACATTAACATAATATCTAAAAAATGTTTTAAACTTTAGATATTAATTAATGAAATAAAAGAACATCATTATTACAGTTAATAAAATAAGATGTTTATTATTATGAGGGTAAAATAAATAAAAAATTAAACAAAATAATATATAAAGTAATATAATTAGTTACAATATTGAATACAGCATATTTTTATATTTAAAACAATTGTATTTAATTATTTATTAGGTACATTAAAAAAAAATATAGTAGGTAAAGAGCTCCTACTTTTCAAATTAAAATGTGGAATATGTTTGATGCTGTGTTCTGTAGAAGAATGGTACAGAGCAATTAATTCTGCCCTGGCGACTAACCACGTAACAGTGTGGAAGTTTGTAAACATATTAAAACGAGAACAAGGCCTGTAGGAGGCCAAAATTTAACAACAAACAGCTGGAGTACCTGAACCAAAAATAAGGTGGAAATATAAAAATTTAAACGAGCGATTAAATACTGTAGTAAAAAGATATGATGAAACAATTAATAATAAACAATATTTAAAATCAACAGATCATAACTTGGTATTATAATTATACATATATTAATATTTTTTCTAATTTTTGATGAAAAATATATTTAAAATTTTAATATTTATTAAAACATTTTTATTTTAACTTGGTTTTACAATTATATGCATTTTGTGTTCTATAAAATGTGTAAATAATAAATGTATTGTATTAATATTTTTGTAATTTTTATAAAAAAAGGTTAAAATTTTAAACTATTATTTACGTGGGGTATTTTATCATGGATATTTTGGTTTTGATTTGTTTTGAGCTGTTTACGGGCAATTCTAGTTTCCAATTTTATTCGTGAATTCTATGAATGTCAATAAAACTTTATTTGTTGAGTAAAAATACTTGAAAATTTAATACAAGGCTCCTACTATATTGTTACAATGACATTTGAAAAATATTAAAAATCCTTAGTAACAGTTTTTTTTTATTAGCATTTAAAGTTCAAAAATTGACATAATATGTGAAAACCACGAAAATTAGCAAATTATTTTGAGTTAATAATTCGTAAAAATTTTTCTTTTTAGAACTAGGATTTTAAAATGTAATACAAGATCTATAGGATAATCTATCCTTTATCAAAAAAAAAAAAGGTGGGTAAGTGGATGTCGCTCTGCTGTACAGTAGGTTAGAAGTGGGTCACTGTATAATGGACAGTATTAAATTTGAATTCAATGATATAATATCACTGTATAAGAAAAACGATTCTGAGCGGAGACTGTATATCAGTCTATGTATTAGTCTTATACATACTTATCTATGGTATTAAAAAAAAATTGACCTATAATAGGTACATATAATAAATTCCAAATTAATCATATCATATTATTTATTAGGTACTTATAACGCGTTATACATCAACAAAAAACCGTGGTACTATCATAGATATATAATAGTATACTTTAGAAGTTTCAAGTACCCACGAATAATATTATACAATCACAACAAAATAACTAAAATAGTTATCCTAGGTTTTTAATATGTAATTTCGTCCAAATTTGTACTTAAAATGACTATAAAAATAAACTGCGTAAATGTATTTTTTAGATTTTTTGGTAACAGAATTAATTACTTACGTGGAATCTTGTTTTAAATTTTCAATTCTTAGATACAAAAATTGAACATTTTATAAATTTTTAACTACAAAATAATTTTTCAAATTAAAATTTGATAAATTTTGTCAAAATTTGATCTTTAAATGCTTATAAAAAAAAATTGTACCTATGTATTTTTAATATTTTTCAACTGATATTGTAACAATATATCAGGAGCTTTGTATTAAATTTATACACTTTTTGGCCCAACAGATAAAACTTTATTGATAATTATAGAAAAAAAAAAAAGAGTCAAAAAA
Source organism: Acyrthosiphon pisum (assembly GCF_005508785.2). NCBI lineage: Eukaryota > Metazoa > Arthropoda > Insecta > Hemiptera > Aphididae > Acyrthosiphon > Acyrthosiphon pisum. The sequence goes on from NC_042493.1 coordinate 119,780,580, forward strand.
GAGTCAAATTATTTTAAAAATTTTATCGTATATATAAAATGCTAATATAAACATTCAGTGAAATTTTCAAGTTTCTACAGTCACTCGTTTTTTAATTACAACAAAATAAGAAAATCGTTACGTAAGAAATCGAGTGAATATCAAATGTTGTAAAAATATGAATTTCAAACGCCCATAAAAATTTAATTTGAGTTTCTTATAGACATTTTAGATTCTGAGTGGAACGATGAATGTATTGATTTTACAATGATGTGTGTTTTTTTATTTTTTTATTTTTTTTGTTTTTTTATTTATGGTATGGTATTTGTTATTGGTATCTAAAATATTCATAATAAACAAACAAAAGAAATAAGTGTATATAAGTAAACGTATGCAAGTATATTATTATAGGTTGGTACTTATATTATAATGACAGCTATAGTGTCCTTTTATTTTTATCAAATAAAAGCTTGAGAGTTGAGCAATACTTGGCCGCATTATTTTCCTTACAAGGTTATACTATATAGCAGGGATGGGCAACTGGCGGCTCACGAACCATTTTTCACTGGCCCATGCTACATGTCAATTTAGTTTATAAAAATTTAAATTGTTAAGATTTTTCTGTATTTTATTTTATTGTATTTATAAAATTATTAAAATCGATACAATGTTAATCGTCAAACATAGATATAAATCATTATCTAGTATTGAACTATTAAATGTAAATAATATTATATTATTTATAAGGATATAGCTAGGTGGATAGTGGATACCTTGGGGTATAATTAATATTAGATTTTTGTATTTGCTTTCTATGTTCTCTGGCCCGCTAGATTTTTGCACATTCAAAATTGGCCCTCTAATAGCATTGAGTTACCCATCCCTGCTATATAGGAACATATTAAAATTGCGTGACAATATAACATTGTATTTTCATCGTGAATATAGGTACCTAGTAGGTATATTAATATATTACCACCACAAATTATGATTATGTATATACTGCACACTAGGTACCTATACCTACAATTTGTATTATGTTATGACTTAAGTATGCATTTATGACCCATAACTAATCGGCACAATACTACAGTGATAATAATATATGAATTGGAATTTTCTTTGAAATTTGTACAGCTGTACAATTGTACACCTATTATAATATACTGGCCTCTAAAAGCGATAAATTAGTATTTTTATTTCTTAATTTTTGACTTTCAGGTTTTAAATTATCATATTTCAAGACATTTTTTTCAATTTTTTATGAAAAATTGGCATAAAATAGTATATATTTATTGTTTTTTTTTAAGTTGATGGTACTTACTGAATTTTACATTAGTATGCGACAAAATAGTTTAATTTTACAAATTGAGTATCTCCGTTCAATTTTGTTTTGTTGCTTTTTAGGGTTCTTTACGGTAAAACGGTACCCTAATACTTAATACTAAGACTGTCCGCTGTCCGTCCGTCGCCAGGCTGTATCTCACGAACAGTGAAAGTTAGACAGTTGAAATTTTCACAGATGATGTATTTCTGTTGCTGCTTTAACAGAAAATACTAAAAATCCGTCAGAATATAAAATACATATAAGCAGTGTTGCCAACATGTATTATAACACCGGTCGTGCCCTAAATGGACCGTTGATGGCGGTGGAGCTGGCTGCGGGCTACCGGTATTATATAATATACCTACCTCGGTTCATGGTATCTTTGGCAACCATAACCTCGGTGTGCCTACGTCTTTCGCGCGACTGCGCGCATTAAATATTATAATAGATAATGGTATGGAACCCTTCTCGCACTTGGCCGATTTTTGTATAATTGTTATCAAAAACATTGTTTATGGTCACAAAAAATACATAATTAACTTTTATAAAATTATTACAGTGTAAAGTCAATTATGATAGACATAAAGACGTTGGAAAACATTTTCATATAGGTCTATACTGGATTGTCATTAAAGCTATGAAATTGAGTGAATACGCAGTAAGTATGTGGAAATTAAAACCAAATAACTAAGAAAATATGCAGTTGGTAAATACATGGCAATATGGCGTATTAATATAATATTATACCTATTGCATTTACTCTATATGACTCTTTAGGATGGATGTGTAACGCACCGAGTTTTTTTCACAGGTTTAGACAACGTTTGTTGACAAAAGTGCATTTTGAAGTTTAGTTTAATTTAAATTATCTATTAATTTAATATGAATAATCAAATATTCATATTTTATAAAATGTCTTAATTACTAATGTCTAATACAGAACAATAGATAATTTAGATACATTTTTTAAATGTTTTGTTGATTATTGTTATTATTGGAAAGAACTAGATTTAACAAGTAGGTATACACATAAGTACCTAATACAAATCGTATTTACTAATGTCTTATAGTAAATAATAACAATGGCCCTAAGATTTAGCTATTTTACCATTTTTACCAATATTTTTTTTTACGTAAATTCTCCATCTCTAGGTCATTATCCCCTTTGCCCCGCCACTGTTTAAAATAAAAAAGGTCAAATTGTTTACATAGCCCGAGTTTGTCCCAACATTTTAGAGTTAAGTACCTATACTCAGGGTGCTTCCAAAAATGTATATTATATTATATTTTTTGTTAAAAGTCTATTTTCTGTAAGCGACACTTTCGTAATAAACGACACAAGCTGTATAGTATTGTGGAGGACGCTCTACTGTGTCAATATATTATAGAGTTTTAATTTTGTGATACCATTATTTTATAACACGTTTTCTATGATAAAACTTTGTGCAGTAAATGACAGTTTTCCCGCTGTTGCTACACTCACGGTTGTGAAAATTTCGTATATCGTATTATAGTTGTACAATGGTATTTAAAGAATATTAAAAATCCATAGTCACAATTTTTTTTATAGGCATTTAATGTTCAAATATTCACAAAATACGTAAAAATGACGAAAATTTGCAAATTAGAAATTCATAAAAATGTTCTTTTTAAATCTAAGATTTGAAAACGTAATACAAGATTCCTTATAAGATTATCTACCTTGATCGGAAAAAAAAGTCTATAAGAAAGTCAAATTAAATTTTTATGAGCGTTTGAAATTTAAATTTTTACAACATTGGATATTCACCCGAATTCTCATGTAGCGATTTTCTTATTTTGTTGTAATTCAAAACGAATAACTGTAGAAACATGAAAATTTCACCAAATATTTTATTTCAGCATTTTCTATACACCATTATATTTTAAAAATATTTTGACTTATTTTGAGCTATAAATATCAATAAAAATATATTTGTTGGGAAACAAAGCTTGAACATTTAATAGAAAGCTCTTAATATATTGTTTCGAAAGCAGATTAAAAATATTAAAAATCCGCAGTCAACATTTTTTTTATAAGAATTTAAAGTTTAAACATTGACAAAATGTATCAAATTTAAAATTTTATAATTATATTGCAGTTAAAAGTTTATAAAATGTTCAACTTTTATATCTAGGGATTGAAAACTTAAAACAAGATTCCGCGTAAATAGGTTATATTATATAAATTACTTTATTCACAATACATAATATCTTTAACTTGAACCCTCGAATAAACACACATACAGTATAAATTAATTTCTTTTGTTTTATATACCTAGTACACATGTATAGATTTCTAATCTGGTTTTAATAAGTGGCCCCTTGAAATGTCCTAAACCATAGATTCCTAACTCTGGATCCACCCCTGAGTAGGTACCTACCTATTTATCTATAGTATAAACTTAATATTATTGTATATGTCATAATAAGTGTTTAAAAATTTCATGAAATTCAAAATTTTGAAATATTTCAGTATTTTAATAAATTTTGTTTTATTTTTAAATAAGTTTTATATTTACGTAATATAATTGTTATAAATTACCTTCATAACTGCATGGTACCTGTATGTATACCTAACCTTTGGAGTTATACATTTAAAATGGTGTTCAATTTTTTTAAATATTTTGATGTTTAAATGATACAAGTAGGTATACATTATGATACATGTATATTGTATACCTACTGTATTTTTACATTAGAATTAAGAACACTAAACATTGTGTTAAAAAAATAAGAAAATATTATTTTTAGTTGTGTTAAAAAAATGTTCAATGTTTCACATGAAATATTTCATATTTCAAACACTAGTCATAATGTCATATATACTATGTTATGTCCATAATATTAGATACACTTCTGTACTCTATATAGGTAATAATATACCTGTCATAATATTATTATCTTCAATTCAACGTTTCCGCATAGGTAGCGCATTTAGTTGTCACTAGTCCCCGGATTTTTCGAATGATAATGCATCCAAACAAAAGAATGCAGAGTAGGTAACTTGAATTTTGAAGAGAACGTCACACCCACATGTGTTTGTCTTGTCTTACACGTACGACATAAACAAAACACGTTAACGCAGTCTGAGTATAACACACTCAATATTTTGATGTTAGAATAAAACACCTATTACGAAATTAAAACATGACAACATTTTGGAGGGCAATTTAAATTTTGAAAAGTCGAAGGTATTTTCAAAATGTTGAAATTATTTCTATATCCAAACGAAATTATGAACGTTATATTGGGTATAATGGAAAAAACGCAACGACTCACCCTCGGAAATATTGTCAAAATTAAATTTTACTATAGGTATTTTCACTCTAAAACCAAAATTGAGCACGCTATACTCAGACGGCGTAAACGCGTTTTGTCTGCATCGTGCATGTGTAAGACGGAGACAACTCATCATGCAGGTGTAACGTCCTCTTAAGATAAATGAAATATGTTTTAATTTAGATACACTTGCTAAAGAGGGTGATATATTATGGTATATTATAATGATTTATCGGGCATGCTTTTGGGGAATTTTTTTTCGGATAAATATAGTTACGAGTTATAATAAAATAATAATTAAAAAAAAAAATAACGTAATGGTATGTGTTAGGGCCGAGAGCATACAATTTTGGTACGCGCAATCAGACACCACTAACACCTAGGAACTTAAAATAATAATAGAACAGCTGGATGTGTAGTGGTGTAGACTCATAGGCAGAAATTGGGGTGGGAAGTTTGAGGGGACCAAGTCCCTATGAAGTTCAATGTACAGGTCTTAGCCCCCCTGTCCCTCAACATTTTAAAGTGACTAAATATACAATAATATTATCATAATATTGTAATATGAATTTTTAATATAGCTAAATTAAAAAATAAATTATAAAAAAATATTCTGTAACAAAAATTAAGTAAATGAAATTCTTAAGATTTTACAAACTTACAATCATAACTTGGAAAGATCGTGATTAACGTAATGTTAACAATAAAAACAGTATATTATATTAACAGTAAAAAGACACCAACGATTGAGAATTATAATAAAAACAACTGCAACGTTTGACGACGACTATACCGTGGACCAGTACATACCAAAAGCCAAAAGGTGAATAATTTACCATCCATTATAACACACTTATAATCTTAAATCCCTGGTAAAACTCGTAATAAAGATTTCTTTTACATTCCACTAAGCCGTGGCAATTTCGAAAGAAATGCTCCCCTAATAAGAATGATGTCCATATTTAATAATTATCAACAGGGCTCGGAAGTTGTAGCACTAAAAATGTTACTTTTTAGCTCTTAAATATGCACTTAAAAACTCCAAAATATGCGCTATAAATAGCACAAAGGATCAAAAAATATGCATTTAAATTGAAAAAATTAAATTTATTTAAAAAAGTTAAGTGTAATTATACAATTTTATAAAGTTGTTGGGCTCATAGACATCAGGGACTGTCTGGACTAGTTGAATTATAAACCGTTAACAAAATATATATTAAATTACTTAAATATGTTTGTAAAAATGTACTTATAAGATCTATTTATTTCCTATTTCCTAACCAAATTAATCATTATTTTCAACGTAATGTGATAATATCCTATATTTTGTATAAAATGTAGTTATATATTATGTATATTAAGAAAATATGCTTAAAAATAGCACTATAAAAACCTAAATTAGCAAAATAGCAATAAAAACCGTAAATATGCAAAAAAATAGCAAAATAAAATTTCGTGTATGACATCAGAGAAGTATGATACATATTTGTATCTTACTTTGGATGTTCTCGGACGAATCAAGAAAAATATGCATTTGCTACAACTTCCGAGCCCTGATTATCAATAATTTCGTACTTAGAAACATTCATTAATTTCATTCATGTTTAACGCATAAATGTTTTATTATGACAGTTTTACGTATTATTTTTATTTATTATAATATTTATTATATATATCATATCACTTTTTTTGTATAATTTTGTCGATATTGGTATAGAAGCCTGGTTAGCCTGACTATTACGTGTTGACAAAGTTGCCGTATCATCGGCACATAGCTAGTGTTAATTAATAAAAAAAAAATAATAATACAATAATTAATGATATATCTAATAGTCCAGGGCTGGGCAAGTTAACGATTTATTTTAACTCGTTAAGTTATTTTAAAATAATAAAGTTAAGTTAAGTTACAAATTTAATATTAAGTTACTCATATTATTTTCGATCACTCGTTAGGTTAAAAGTTAACTTTGAAAAAAAAGTAATTTCACTGGGTTAAAATTTAAAATATTCTAATTTGCAAAAATAAATAATTCCAGACTCATAATATGGTTTATTAGATAGTTTTTCTTTATGCTCAAGAATTGACTGGAAAAATATAAAATGATACATCAAAGTATAAACCACTTTCAAAAGTTTACATTGTTCTTCGGACAAAAATGAACTTAATTTAGATACTTTTGAAGAAAAAATTGACTTGGAGTTAACATATTGTTAATCTTAAAAAAAAATTAACTTTTTAAGTTAATTGTTAATTTAAAAAAAAGTCACGAGTTAATTAACTTAATTGAAATGAACTTAACGTTTTAACTTAATTTTAAATTTTAAATCATTAATGCCCAGCCTTGCCTATAATACGATGTATAAAAATATGGCTCGCACGCAATCAACCGGTGGCCGTGTTAAAAGTCGCGCACCTGCAAGCCAATATAACACGTCGCTCATAATCTATTTTACAAAATCAACAACTATTATTTTTTTATAATATACCTGTAGTATACAATCATATTATTATTGTTATATAATTCACATGACACAAACTTAAACAACGAAAATATAAAAGTAACGATAATTGTCATCGTGTGTGTGTGTGTGTGAACAGCTGTTCCATTATAATATAGTTCATAATAATGATAAAATATTATAATAAATAATACTAAACTGATAAAATGCTATATTGAGGTAGATTTTTCAGATATATTTTCTTTTTGAACTAAATACACTTTTCTTTTTGAAAGTTTTTGTATGAAATGTACAATTCACCTCTTTATATTATTATTTGAAGTAATTAAACAAAAAAAAAAAACCGTAAAATCGAACACATTTGTTAGTTTTATTTTCAAAATTTATGATTTATGAGAAGAAATTTAAAATTCATAAATGGGTATTGGAAAATACGGCATTTTCAATAAATCTAAACGCGTGTATACGACCATACTAATATCTTTCAAACATAATGTATGAAAATACATTTTTTTAAATTAATATATCATTTTGTAAGTGTTAAGAACATTTGTTTTTATAATATCAGAACTACAGTAAACATATATTTTTATCTTGAATTTTTATCCTATTAATCAGGGCTGTGAATTCGTAGAAAAGTGAATTTTTTTTTAGTGCTTGTAAAACGTAGCTTTGTAAGTACATAATTTGAATTTCCAGATTATGTTAGTTGATTTATAACTTTAGTTGGTAATTTTATTAATTTTTTTTTTTATTAAATTAACACATTTTAATGCATGTAAAATGTAATTTACTAATATCCTATAATATCAATATCAATATAAAAATTCTAGGTAGATTTACATCCTTGATTTTATTAGGTAACGTGAATATTAATTTTCCCGATCATATCTTCGGTTAGGTTAACGTAATATTTTGATTTTATATCCTGTGTTGGACTCAATATTATATAGTTTCCATATGCCCTACACTCTGGATCTATCGTAATCAACCCTTGGTTTCATATTTTCTGTATATAATATGGTTCTTTATTTTCTCGACACGCAATAGTTAAGGTTTCCCCCTTAGTCGTATAAACCCATGTATTCGCATATCTTAATTTATAAAAAAAATATCCTTTGGCAAAATTAATACTTAATGTTTATTAACATTGTAAATATCTATTAATTCTTATTTAATTATTTAAATCGATATTTATTCCCGTTATTCATTTATATATATTTATTTTCGTTTCCCCACTGTATAATATACAGTCGAAATTAAATTAATTCCCGTACGCATTTATTCACGTACATACGTTGCGCGGTACTATGTTGTTTACTCACACACACTCACAGTTACACGCCCCTTCGCATTTTTTCGTAGCCTACTGCGGCCTTGTATATTTTACGTTATCATGGCGTAAATATAACTATCGTATAATTTTATGAATAAACGTGTTTCGAATATTATTAAAGCGTTTCGCTGGGTGGTTAAGCCAGCAATTTTATAACAATACTCAACCAACTTTTTATTCCTAAAAATAATCTACTATTTACTTAATTTATACTCAAATTAAAATACCTATTATAAAAATAGTACTACTATATCTTATTAATAACTTATACCTATGCTAGCCTTCCAATTACTTTATTCTGTAATTTTGACGTCAACTATTTAATATTTTTACTCAATAAGGTCATCTACTGCCTTTTAATTCGAAATCTATTTTTTTCAATATATCAACTTATTATTCAACAATATTATCTACCATAAGCGTGCGCAGGTCTTCTTGTCAGGGGAGGCAATACCTTAGCTAAGAAGGTACAGACTCCAAACACCTCTCCCGATTTTTTCCCAGTTTGATATGATGCAACGGTAATTTAAATAAATCCTCACACAAAATCAAGTATATGGTTCCTTGATATTGTTCTATACGGTTAAGAGTTAGGCTAAACATAAAATTACCAAAAGAGTTTTCAATAAGTACTTTTTAATAATATCTTTGACAATAATCAAGAAGACATAATAAAAAAATATTGTGAATATATCATTTAAAAAAAGGTGGTTAAGTGGGTGTCGCTCTTCGGTACAGTAAGTTACAAGTGGGTCACTGCATTGGATGGAGTTAAATTTGAATTTCAACTAAATAAGAAGATCGCTACATGATAAATCGTGTGAATATCCAATGTTGTAAAAATATGAACTTCAAACGCTCATAAAAATTTAACTTGATTTGTGTGTAGACGTTTTGTTTTTTTTTTGATAAAGGTAGAAAAACTTATGAGGAATCTTGTATTACATTTTCAAATCTTAGATTTAAATAGACATTTTTTTTATGAATGTCTAACTCAAAATAATTTACACATTTTCGTAAATTTTACGTATTTTGTCAATGTCTGTGATCAATGCCCAAAAGACTTTTGGGTGGACAAACCGATCGATGCAAGTGAATTTGACTTTGATTTATACAACATTCAACAACGCAATTGGAGAGTGAGAACCGGACAGACC
>NC_042493.1:119790188-119791850 GCF_005508785.2 Acyrthosiphon pisum
TTCGTACTTAGAAACATTCATTAATTTCATTCATGTTTAACGCATAAATGTTTTATTATGACAGTTTTACGTATATTTTTATTTATTATAATATTTATTTATATATATCATATCACTTTTTTTGTATAATTTTGTCGATATTGGTATAGAAGCCGACTGGTGTTAATTATTTATTTTTTTTTTTTTAATGCCCTGGGGCTTTATATTATTTAAACGACTCGAAGTTCTTTATAAATATGTTTGACAATCATACATATTTTACATACTAGATATAAATTATATATATATATTACACGTTGATGGAGTCACTTCCAGTGAAGTGCCTCCTGACTTAATCTAAAATCTTAAACCAAGTCGTATGGTTTCAGACGCTTAAGACGCCTGATATCCTTGGAGTTATCTAATAATTGGATGGCCAATGGATTGACATGGTGATCTAGCCTCGTCTCGTGTTTGTGAGCAAACCTTTGGATTTCGTCTGCTATTGTAGGCAGCATCATATCGCGGTGAATTGCGTTATTTCTTTCGAACCGATAGGTTGCAGTGATGGCCGAAGGGCAATGTTTTGACAGCGTTGTATTACATCGATGTTAGACTTACTGACACAACCCCACAATTGAATGCCATATATCCAGATAGGTTTTATAGTTGCTACATAAAGTAGACGTTTGTTTTCGATGGTTAACTCGGAGTGAGGTCCGCGCGACTAACCAATAAAGTTTACGGATTTTTTCATTATTCTGAATTTTTTTCTGACGGACGTGGTGTTTAAAGTTTAGACGAGAGTCAAGGTACATTCCAAGATATTTTGCTGAATATTTTTGTGGGATTGGTGATTAATTCAGTACTATTTGGATGTTTTCGGTTTTGCGTAACGTATAGTTAGCGTGCACCGATTTATCGCCATTGATCTTAATTTTCCAACGTCTTGTCTAGGCAAAGATTGACCTCCAGTTACCAGTTGGTATATAGTCCCATATAGAAAAAGAGTTTTCGATAAGTACTTTTTAATAATATCTTTGACAATAATCAAGAAGACATAATAAAAAAATATTGTGAGTATATAATTTAAAAAAAGGTGGTTAAGTGGGTGTCGCTCTTCGGTACAGTAAGTTACAAGTGGGCCACTGCATTGGATGGAGTTAAATTTGAATTTCAACTAAATAAGAAGATCGCTACATGAGAAATCGTGTGAATATCCAATGTTGTAAAAATATGAACTTCAAACGCTCATAAAAATTTAACTTGATTTGTGTGTAGACGTTTTGTTTTTTTTTGATAAAGGTAGAAAAACTTATGAGGAATCTTGTATTACATTTTCAAATCTTAGATTTAAATAGACATTTTTTTATGAATGTCTAACTCAAAATAATTTACACATTTTCGTAAATTTTACGTATTTTGTCAATGTCTGTGATCAATGCCCAAAAGACTTTTCCACCAACTACGGTGTAATAAGGCGTAAAAAGAAGACACACAATAACGAAAACATAAGAAATAATTGCCCCAAATGTCCCTTGACATTTGGTTGCCTATAAGACTTAGGATATCATGATAACTTAATACATACGGGATTAAACCCATATATATATTCTAATCTTTTATGTAATCGTGCGTTTGAAAAGCCGTATCTATTGCACAAGCATAAACAAATACGAGAAC
>NC_042493.1:119792980-119799684 GCF_005508785.2 Acyrthosiphon pisum
TTACCTTAGATGTGTCACCTGTATAGACCTGCAGCTGCGGTGGATTCAAATAGATCATTTTTTGTATAAACACTGTTCACTATTTAAATATTCTTTCATAAAAATACAACATGAATTATTAAGTTATACGATAAAATGCAACAGATTTGAAAAAAAAATACAAATAAACGTACCATACGGATAGCTAGTCACGACATACACTGGGATATATGTATATATATGTGCCTAACCCTACCAACCGTTGCTTTAGGAGTCCTTTACACACGTTCTATGGCGCGCGTATGCGTTTCAAATTTATAATAAGGACACTGTCAATGGCGCCCAAACTGTATTTGTAATGTATAGCAATGTTTTAAATTCAAAAATATATATCACCAAATACACCTTCAATTTTGGATGCTGCTAAAACTATGGCCTCATCACATTATATAATATATACGTATTTATTGAAGACAAAAAAAAATATTTTGAAGTCAATATAATCAAAAAAAGAACAATTTATTTTACTGATCGCAATGACGCACTTATGACTTATAGCGTAACTATACTGAACTAAGATTATACAACACTCATACACTTATAGTGTAGTCATAGGCTGTACTGTGCAATTATTATTGTTTATTACAAGAGTCAAGAACTAATATTATTAATTGCACAAGAATGTTTTTCCGAATTTTCTTTTTACTTGCTATTTTAACTGCCATATCTTGGAGTTTTAAACCAAGTCCTTTATCTATACACAATTTTAATTTGTTTTTAGGTATTCTATTCAAATATACAACAAAAATTAAAAAAATTATATTGTAGAATACCTTGTAAAAAGTCAAATAAACATCCATTTTTTCATAATTTGCGCTTCAGGTAAAAAATCTTTGGGGTCCATTAGTTACAAAAAAAAACATTATGGTACCTTAGTTACAAAATAAAACATTTTTTCAAATTAATTTCAATGACTTATTATTAGGGTTGGAATGTTTATGATCATCAAAACACTAAAAAATGCATACAAATATAGGGTGGAGTCGCCACATATAGCCAGTACCCCTGCTATGGCTCCTATGCTCTTTTTGTCTTTTCTGGTAGGTTTTGTTGTTGTATATGAAAATTTTAAGTAAGACTGAGAACTAGTAATTTGTTAAAATTCTATGTTTTAAGTTAATATTTTTTTACGTTTGTAAAGTAATTTAATATCTCTTAAATATTACCAAGGTCCTAGTATATGCCAAATATTTACGTTCAAAATGTGATTTCTTGAAAAATATTTGAAGTTAAGGTAAGTTTTGTATATATAAAGATTCAGTGTGATATTATCTATCAGAAAAATATAAATGTATAGAGTTTGGTTGGAAAATGTTTTTCTACTACATTTGGTCCACGGAGTTTTAAAATAAATAACATATTCGCAGCTATATGCAAGTAGCCTGGACTTTAATAAAAATCTATGAAAACCTATTTTCTTTAAAAATGCACTTATCGACCTGATTTTTTTTTAATTATTCAGAAAGGTATCTTAAGTCATATTTTACTGTTGGAAAATTTTTATCAACCCTAAGACCAAAATAATGGGGTGAAAATTACGATATTTTGGATCGTCAAAATAATATATATTTTTTCGCAGTAATTGAAAAAAAAATAATTATAGTACTATAACAAAAGTTATATGTATTTATCTCTCATAAGCGGGTCTATCAAAAAATTATAACTTGATAAAGTTTGGGTAAATACTAAAGTGTAAATAGACTTATGTTCAAAAAAGAAACCACTGTAATTACGATATTTTGGATTATCACAATATACATTTTTCCGAAGTAATTTAAGAAAAAATATCTATAGTACTATGACAAAAGTTATATGAACTTATCCGTCATAAACTGGTCTATCAGAAAAATACAACTTTATAAAGTTTAGGTGAAAAATAAAGGAAAATTACGCTTATGTTCAAATACAAAATAACCTGCTAAAACGATGAAAATATGTCAAATATTTACGTTCAAAATGTGATTTCTGGAAAAATATTTGAAGTTAACGTAAGAATAGTTACATATACAACTATTCTACACAACCTGGCCTATCAGAAAAATACAACTTCAGTTAGTTTTTTCATTCAAACATCCTTAATAATAAATAACTTTGATCACAATGGTACAGTCACTCGAAAGGTATTCAAATATAAAAACTACTTTCAAAACTTTCACTAAATTCTACAATAAAATTATTATGCTTACACTTCGAAAAATAACGGGACTCGTCATTAAAGAGATGGCCGCGTACTACAAACAGATTCCATTTGCCCAGGTGACTTTTGAGGATTTTGTCGAATTTTTAGAGTATGCTCATCCTAAACAAACATACCTTAACAAAGAATATATGCAACATATTATTTAAACGTACACTTGGTGTGGACCGGATGAATTTATTCAACATCTGGATGCAACGAAAATCACCCCTACTTTCGGTATGATTGAAATATTATTATTTACAGGCATTTGGCTTACATGTTGAAATTCTAGGTGACTTTTCCTGAAATGAATTTACGATTTAGAGATCGGGGCGCAATATACGAGTATCCTAATTTTGATCTTATGCACGAGAACTGGCCCTTTGGTTTTAATGAAACATTCCAACCATCAGCTCATTGTATTAACGATAGAACTATGATAATGTCTATTGCCAGAGAATCAGAATCGACGTATTTCACACGTGATGAACGATCTGAACGCCGGCAGTCTACGCAACCGACTGTAGACGTTGAAGCAGATGCATGTGGCTGCAGTGCACCTATTATGGAAGAAACCCTACCTACCTGCAGGGATGTAGTCCAAGAACATTGTAAGCTATATAAAATTAACATAAGTTATATACGGTTTTTAAATGCATAATATGTAATATTATTTTATTTTTATTTAAAAATCTATTTACAATAATAATCTACAGTAACATTTTCTAATGTTACAAAAAAAAAAACTATGATATTTTGAATTTAATTGCATTTTAAATCATTTATTTTTAGGCCGTCCGGAAACACTGATGTGCAATGAAGGAGTACATTGTAAGCTATAAATATTAATATAATATTGTATTGTATTAGACAAAGGACATAAACAAAAGTTATATTTTTTTACAGCCCACCACAAACAAGGCAACGGACGAGAAGCGAACGATGTAAACTATATTATATATTAATATATATTGTTTTAGAGATTAGAAATAAACTAAAGTTATATGTCTTTTTAGACAGCCAACCAGTAACACGGCAGAAAACCAGTAAACATTGTGTAAATTAAATACGTTACATTATATTATGGAAATAGGTATAGTTAACTAACATATAAGATTTTACAAATATATTAGAATTTTACCAACAACTTTTTGAACATAAATCTATAAAAACTTAAATATTTTTCCCAAGTCTATGATAGATCGGCTTAGGTTACGGTTGCATGTAGCAATTCGTAACTATAGCATATGAAATACAATGTTAATATATAATATATTATATGATAATGCGTAAATTTCTTTACAAGACCGACACGGAACAGCCACAAGTACCGCTGCGTTTATAAAGTATTACATTACAGTGGCGGATCTAGGATTTTCTCATGGGGGGGGAGGGGGGATATAAAATATTTTCGTACATAATATGATGTCAGGATATCTGATGAACTATATTTGTATATCGTTAGTCTTATTATGTTTTTGTATCCACTCGTTAATTCCTACAATTTTATAATGTATAACCAAATGTATTATGTATAAAATATATTATTGTTAATGTTAGAAATATGTTTTTGTATCCACTATTAACTATCTTTATGGCGTCGAACGTAAAATATTATTATGTATCCCGTAATGCAAAATGTATAAAATATAATATTATGTACTGTTATATTGTTGTACAAAAATTGTTAGAAATATTTTTTTGTATGTAACGATTCTGAACGTAGACAGTGCGTTAGCCTTTAGCCTAGCTCAGTGTCACCGAAAACGTATGGCTATTGGGTAAAACCGTATGTATTCCTGGTGTATAGTTATACGATTTTGCCCCTAGAAGACTATTAAAATAAATCGAGCTTTATAAAAAACTTTAAGTAGATAAATGAATGTATCCAAAATAGAAATTCAAATTAAATTATTCAAATCAAATTAAGGTATTGAATAATAATAAAAATATATATCTACATTTTTTTTTTAATGCTATTTTTTATTTGATTAATATTTGCAAATATTTTAATAATTGATTATAAACACTTAAGATAATTTTTTACCACTATGTGATATCAAAACAAGCGTATTATCATATTCAATAAATAAACAAACAAACAAACAAGACGTTTCAAATCAGTGTGTTCAGTTTTCCTCCATGATATCAATTAATAATAAAATCCTAATTATACGGTTTTGCTCCACACACGGCAATACCCCGCTTTCCCCTACTTCATATAGATCAATAGATCATCGGAGGAACCACTTATTCCAAATTTCGAGTTTGTACATTTAAACATTTCGTAGTTTTCGAGATGTAGCGATGAATGAGTGAGTGAGTAGTATTTGGCTTATATAGTTAAATATAATATTTATAGATTAAATAATGCGTAACTTTTGTTTATTAATTTTGGGCCTAGATGTATATGCACTAAAAACCATCGAAATATATATGGATTTATGCACTTAGAATCATTGAAATACGCACTAAAATATGCATTTGATTTTTTTTTTAAAACATAATATTACAGTTTATTGTTATTTTAATATTATAGTTGAATGGTAATTAAAAATATTATTTTATATCCATTTAAAATAATAAAAATGTATGTTGAGAAACCACCAAAATATAAAAATGAAAATTAGAGTATGTATAACTTTTAAATTTAGTAAATTAATTTATCTTGAAAATAGAAAAAATAAACATTGGTTAAATATAACTTAAATAAATTACATAAATTATATATATATTTTTTAAATTATTTAATATTTTAAGAATATACAATTAAATTATTTATTTTTAAATATAAGTATAATAAAAATAAATGAAACGAAGTCTCAAGGGCACCAAAAAAAAAAAAATTGATATATCGAAACTTCAAGTTACCGAGGTAATTTAAACAAATATAAAGAACGACTGAAGACTGCGATAGGTACGATAAAATATAATATTATATTTATCTTTAGGCGATATTGTTACGCTTCTAACGATATATAATTGTTAACCCTAATGATTAACGATTAAATAAATAAACTAGTTGAATTACCCATAATAAGTAGTGATGGGTACTACCGAACTGTTTCTACAATCGATTGTCATTCGATAGTTCAAAAAACAACCGAGTGATTTTTCGACTGAATAGATTTTATTAACCATCGATCTTTTTGAAAAATTATCGAGTAACATACTCGATAGTTTTCTTTCGGTAGTTGCACATGTCTTGCACCGACTATAGTTTTAAGTTTTAACTACCGATAGTTTTCATTCGGTAGTAAATAGTAATACACGTTTGGACGTCTGGTAATAATTAGTTTTGATTATAGAGTTAAAAAAAACAATCGAGTGATTTTTCGATATTATCGACCGAATTCGATAATTTATAAAATAATCGAATAATTAGATAGTTTAAAACAACCGGATAGTTCCATAGTTTTAACTGGATAGTGTCCATCACTAATAATATGGTATATGAGTGAAACAAATTAATATTTTGTAATTCCCGAGTTTTTAAGATCTTAAATATGCTCCAAAAATATACTTAATGCTAAAATATGCAAAATAAAATTTGGTATACAGCATCGTTATTTTATAAAACAAATTTTGGTATAAACTAGCTATTTTTTTGACCAACCAATAAAAATATGCAAATGCATACAAGTGTTGGCCCTGATAATGATAAATATAAAATTTTTTATAATTATAACATTATTATAACAATTCTAATAAAATTAACATGTTTCTGTACAGGTAACTCAAAATTTGAGTCTGTCTATCGAAAATGTTTGTCCGTTTCGATCATTCATTTACATATTTTAAATTACCTCGGTAACTTGAAGTTTCGATATATCATTTTTTTTTTTTTTTTTCATTATACTTATATTTAAAAATAAATAATTTAATTGTATCCCAAATAGCATAAAAACGTTATTTTAACATTTTTATATTATTATTTTTTTTTATCTTATCAATAAGAAAATATTTTTTTTTCATCAATTATTGATCAAAAAAATGTTTTAAATATATCAATAAAACGCTATTTGGCCGCCAGAATTACATTATTAAATTATTTTAAATTTTATTGCAAGTAAATGATATTTAAGTAGTATTAATAAAACATACTTTTTTTGATTTAAATTGAATATAATTTTGTAGACAATTTATTATTGTTTTATTAGTATCATAAAAAAATCATTATTAAAGTTATACTAATCTAATAGATACCATCATAAAAATATTATAGTTTTTCAAAAATAAAATTAGTTAAAAATAAAAGTACTCACAATATTTTTAAAATGCCGAAATTGAAAACTTCTAACACTAGTCGTATCAATAGTTACATCTATGAATTTGGAGAAAATATATTTTCTTCGGAGGGAATATTATATTGTTTTGTAAAATATGTGAGGCAAAGGTTACATGTGAAAAATGATTTACAGTTTTACAACATCTTAAAACGTCTATGCACTTACGTGTATTCAACGACTCGGCGACCAAGAACAAA
>NC_042493.1:119800204-119804640 GCF_005508785.2 Acyrthosiphon pisum
ATAAAGCTCTTTTTACATTATGGCCTAGTGGAATCTGATACCTTGATGTACTTTTGTTTTTGAGTGATGCCCCTTCTTATATGGGCAAGGCAGCTAGTTTTATCACAAGCTTTTTATCCAAACCAAAAAATTCGTGGTCAATTTCCAAAATTCATATATTTACCATTTCAAAAAGGTATGATTTGTATTGTGCATTTCGTTATTTTTTTTTATCAAAGAATATGATGATAATATATAGTACACAGTTACTTGAAATATTCGTTTCGTATTTCTTATATTTAAGGTTGGTGGACGCCACTTGCAGCGCGGCCCCTTGACCTAGTGAGGCGACCGTCCACGTCTCTTTTAATTAGTTCATTAAATACCCAATCAAGTCTTGCGATTTACTAAATATTTATATTTTGCAGACCTGTTAATTTAAATAAAAAATAGAAAGTTCAAGAGAGATTGTACCAAGTGGCAAAATATTGTACATCCATAAAACATAAATATTGTAAATTGATTTTATTTAAGATTGTATTTATATAAAATTTAATTTTAAATTTAGATTTACTAACACTGATATTATTTCTATAATCATTTTGGAATTGTCTCTTAATTTATCAAATGTTTAAAACGTCAGAACTTAATTGCTCCGGAACTAATTTATTTATCGATAACATTGTCGATAAAGCTGGGCTCAGCTCACGGCTCGCGTCTGATATCATAATAATATTGTTGTAATAATACGTGAAAATAATTAATTGGAAAACTTCGGCAACCGGAATGTAGACATCGCATCAAATATTCTGCACTCAATCATTTTATGCTAAATCGTGCTTTACCGCACACTACATACGAAATAATTTGGGAAAAATACAAACTACCTACATACAAACAAATATAATATGTATTTATATAATATAGCAATGCACATTTTGAGAAATATGCAATTATAATTCCTAATAAAATTAATAACATATAGATACACAATATATTAACTTAACCTGTAGTGTATATAATATATATATTAATATAAAAAGGAACGTGAAAAAAATCGAAAAAAAAAATGCAAAAGATATCGAGGTTACGGCAGTCGTGTTAAACCATACCGCACGGAGCTGTCGCCGCCTGGAAGAGCGTACGAAGGATTTGAACTTGGACTTACCTACGGACCTACCTACGGAACCTACGCCTAACCAACTACGCCACGATTTGTGTTGCTAAACATGGTCAAAACTTCATTACTTAAGCTGTGACGCTGTGTATCAACGGAGCGACGTAAACCAATATATTCGATCTACATCGATGTAATCGTATATAATTTTGATGTATCTACACACTGTTTAAACTTTAATTGTAATTTATTCAATGATCTGACTGTTATTATTATTATTATATTATTATAATGTATCTATGTTTGAATACATTTATTTAAATCAAACCACAAAATTGTGTTTACGTTAATAAGCAGCAGACCGACTGACAGTTCGTGTACATTTGGTACGAATCGAATTTGCGTACAAACCGCATATCCACGGGTTTTAAAAGAAATAAACTTAAACTTGGCGAATAAAGCACAAACGGTGAAACGAAAAAAGCAATCGATTGCGATTACAAAGGCTATGGACCGATATCACGTACAAACCGCACATCGGCGGCGTTGAAAACAAACGAACTACGATATGAAAAGGTTAGAAAATGTGAAAAAACGGCGTAAAAATCACAACATTTTTCGAAAAAACATTTTAAATCTGACCGCCGCCGCGAAGGTACGCGCCAAGGAATGGACGGGAACGGACTGTAGAAACTGAGCGTTGCTTCTTTTTTTACGTCACGGTTTCACCATAGCCGGCGTTTTCCGTTCCAAGGGTCGCCGTGAGTCAGCTGTTCTCATTCTTCATTATATATATTAAGATATAATAAGTACATATAATATTTTTTTAAATGTTAAGTTTTAGAAAATGCGCTGGTTTGATAATCAAAGAAATGGCCGCACATTTCTCTCAACAGACCTTCGACGAAGTATCTCAAGAGGATTTCGGAAGATTTTTAGACAATCGTCATCGACAAACACTGAGTTTCAATATTTTTCGGATTTTGTCTCAGGTTGACACTGTCGATGTTAAACGGTTAGAGACCGTCAACACTTGGATAAAAAAGAAGACACCACTGTTTGCTGTTATTTTTCCAGGAGATTTTGGAAACACCAGATGAAAGAATAGTCAGCTTAAATCACAAAATAAAAAACTGCATCATAAATATGGAACAATTTAACACGCATTTAAGTTCTATTAAGCGTAATAATTAAATTAAATAATCAAGCACTAACGTCGGTAAAATATTTTTAATTTGTTCAGGTATTCTCGAAAAAACCAACCACTCTACTATATTATGTCAAATGTTTGATAAAGCTCTTTTTACATTATGGCCTAGTGGAATCTGATACCTTGATGTACTTTTGTTTTTGAGTGATGCCCCTTCTTATATGGGCAAGGCAGCTATTTTATCACAAGCTTTTTATCCAAACCAAAAAATTCGTGGTCAATTTCCAAAATTCATATATTTACCATTTCAAAAAGGTATGATTTGTATTGTGCATTTCGTTATTTTTTTTTATCAAAGAATATGATGATAATATATGTACACAGTTACTTGAAATATTCGTTTCGTATTTCTTATATTTAAGGTTGGTGGACGCCACTTGCAGCGCGGCCCCTTGACCTAGTGAGGCGACCGTCCACGTCTCTTTTAATTAGTTGATTAAATACCCAATCAAGTCTTGCGATTTACTAAATATGTATATTTTGCAGACCTGTTAATTTAAATAAAAAATAGAAAGTTCAAGAGAGACTGTATCAAGTGGCAAAATATTGTACATCCATAAAACATAAATATTGTAAATTGATTTTATTTAAGATTGTATTTATATAAAATTTAATTTTAAATTTAGATTTACTAACACTGATATTATTTCTATAATCATTTTGGAATTGTCTCTTAATTTATCAAATGTTTAAAACATCAGAACTTAATTGCTCTGGAACTAATTTATTTATCGATAACATTGTCGATAAAGCTGGGCTCAGTTCACGGCTCGCGTCTGATATCATAATAATATTGTTGTAATAATACGTGAAAATAATTAATTGGAAAACTTCGGCAACCGGAATGTGGAAACATCGCTTAAAATATTCTGCACTCAATCATTTTGTGCTAAATCGTGCTTTACCGCACACTACATACGAAATAATTTGGGAAAAACACAAACTACATACAAACAAATATAATCAGTGTTGGGAATAGATAACTAATAATTTATCTAGATAAAGATAAAGATGACTGTAATAATTTTTATCTAGATAAATATGAGATAATTTCATGTTTAATTTTGAAAATATTCAGTATACCTACTTGAGTCTACAGGTAAAAAAAATACATTATTTAAAATTTTTTAAAGCAGAGGACAGAGGTCGTACAGATCGGTTAAGCGATAACTGAAATACCGGGAATTCTAATAGGGTTTTATAAATATTAAATTGTTATAAATTACAATAATTATAATATTATTATGCCTGTGTGTCCAATATCCATGAATGTTATTTTATTTTTGTCGGCATAAAACAATAATTATTTTTCATATTTTTTACACAATTCTATGAAACGGGTATCAGCTAATGAGACCATCATCATTCAGTTGGGGCCGGCGGGTAGCAGGGATAGATGTTTTTGCTTTTGCTGTTATTAGTTGTTCTTACTATCTTACCTACTAACATGCCCATTACATATTTCTATTTTTGGGTTTTATCATTGTTTATGATGTAAAACTCCAGACTAACAATGAATATTAATAAATATTAAAATCATGATATTATAATGCATATTACTAAACGTGTTTTCTATGTAATAGATGAAAAATAGAAAAAATAAAATATTAAAAATATTTTAAATTTTCAAATTTTTTTTTAGTTCATTTAAATAAATTATCTAGATAATTACTCATAGATAACTAGACTTTTATCTAGATGAAGATAAAGATAACTGAGTAGAAAATTATCTAGATAAGATAAAATATAAATAATTTTTATCTAGATAACTTATCTAGATAAATTTATCTAGATATTTCCCAACACTGAATATAATATGTATTTATATAATATAGCAATGCACATTTTGAGAAATATGCAATTATAATTCCTAATAAAATTAATAACATATAGATACACAATATATTAACTTAACCTGTAGTGTATATATATTAATATAAAAAGGAACGTGAAAAAAATCGAAAAAAAAAATGCAAAAGATATCGAGGTTCGGCAGTCGTGTTAAACCATACGTCACGGAGCTGTCGCCGCCTGGAAGAGCGTACGAAGGATTTGAACTTGGACTTACCTACGGACCTACCTACGGAACCTACGCCTAACCAACTACGCCACGATTTGTGTTGCTAAACA
>NC_042493.1:119805909-119827066 GCF_005508785.2 Acyrthosiphon pisum
TATGTGGTTTAAAATATCAATGAACATTTTGAGGAATGAGCAATTATAATTCCCAATAAAATTAATAACATATTGATACACAATATATTAATCTAACCTGTACTGTATATATATTAATGTAGAAAAAAATCGAAAAAAAATGCAAAAAAAGTCGGGTCCCGGGCGGCCGCGTCAATCCATACCGCACCGATGGGTCGTCGCCCTGAGAGCGTGCGACGGATTCGAACTCGGACCTACCTAGCAGCCTACGTTTGGGGAACCTACGCCATACCTATATATAATATGAATTTTTTTTACTCAGGCATAGTTTAAAACTATAAATTAGAAATTACTAATATTGAATTATTTTTAATTACGTTAAAATAATTCAATAAGTATTAAGTATACCTCAATTCCATAAGGTATATAGTTTAATTTTTTATTTTAATGTAGGTATAGCAGGTATCCATTAATTATTAGTACAATTTTTAAAAAAAACTAGAATTATATATTGTATTTTTAATTTTACTATTTTAGAATAATGGATGAATCCCAAAATATCCGTGATCATTTGAGTCGTATGAATTCCTTAGATACGTCTAGTCAACTTGATATGACTATTGAGAATATATTTGAAAAAATGTTTATAATTTATTTATAACGTTATATTATAATATTTCGACAGTGAATATTGTTTTAATAATTTTATCCAATAAGTATTTAACTTTTTTGTAGTTTGGTATATATATATACCTAGTGTTTAAAGTCAAGTAAAGTAAAGTAAAGTCATGTTTTCAATTAATTTAATTGTTTTTCCTCGACTTAAAATAGCTGTCAACAGTACAACACAGTACTTAGCACATTGAGTTTCACACGTGAAGTGATATATCGTCAACCAATTAAGATGTGGCTGCAGGTCGTAGTTATACTAATGTCAAAAATCTATGGCCGATAAATTAAATTTAAATAACAATAACAAATTACTCTGTGATAACAATGAATAAATAATGTATGGTAACCACGGAGTTATTGGCATTAACTATTATTAATATTATAATAAAAGGTCGTCTTCATGCCAATGTTATAGTTGTAGTTAATTTCTGTTTTACCTCCGTTAATATGCACTATGCAGGGATATATTTGCAACAACCAGACTATTCTACGAAAACAGTTTCATGAAAGAAAATTGTTTGCGCGTCATGCAAGGAGGTTATGACATGAATATATGAGATGTTATCTAAAGTTTATGTTTTGAAAGGACCGTGGTATAGATTTCAGTGTTGTCCCAACAACTTATTCGAGAGGGGTAAAAAATTTTTTATCGCCGATATTTTTTTGTCATCATACAGTCATTTTTCTCGTTTATTTTCGAAATTATTTATTTTACACTACATGCGGTCTATTTACAACAGCATCTTTATATGTATTTATTTATATGCATTTAGTATTTATTAACTTATCGAATAATATTGTTAATACAATAAAATATTGTAAGTATATGAATGTTAGGCATACTTACATCATGATCACACGCCACCGTCAATACAACAATATGTACTTACAAAATATCTACCGATTCATACGCCCACGTCAAACCGTTCGTTATAATATATATTGTGTAGGTATATAGATTAATTCGTCTACTACAGTATACGCAGAAAAACGCTTTAATACAATTTGTATAACATTAATACTACATTTTATAGACCTGATATTATTATGTCTAAAATATTTTAAATTTTGTATAGTCTGCATAACTAACATGTCACTTACAATATAATCTAGTTTGAAATACACTCCGACACATATTTTATATTATAATAAACTCAGACACATTTCTATATACATATTATATTATAATCAATGCATTTTCGAAAAATTGTTGCTATTATTATTAGAGAATTTGCTGCTCACGTCTTGGGACGAGAACCACAGGTTGTATTAACTGAAGATATAATATGGTATTCAATGTCAATACGGAATGCTAACCAACGCGGTGGATTGGTACATACGGTGAAATGCATATTTAATATCGTGTTCAACGCTGAACCAAAGTGTAGTAGAAGTCCTGACCTGGTCGGTGGTTGGATTCGACGGGCAACGCCGTTAATAAAAGTGTTGTATGACGATCAGAGAAAATTTGTGGACAAACCGATCGATGCAAGTGAATTTGACTTTGATTTATACAACATTCAACAACGCAATTGGAGAGTGAGAACCGACAGACCATTTTTTCGTCCTACTGCACACACGATTGCGAACATTTTAAGTGTCCTAGACCAGTATGGCAATCCTCCACTGAGCAAAAATTTGTAATATTTATATTTTATAGACGTTTGAAGTTTACTTAAAACGTTCAAAATTATTGTATAAATTACAATATAAAGTGCTATCGAGTGTGTAATAGAAAAGATGCATTAAAGAGACACATAGAAATAATACACAACAAAAAAAGGCATCTTTGTGATCAATGCCCAAAAGACTTCCACCAACTACGGTGTAATAAGGCATAAAAAGAAGACACACAGTAACGAAAACATTAGAATTAATTGCCCCAAATTTCCCTTGACATTTGGTTGCCTATAAGACTTAGGATATCATGATAACTTAATACATACGGGATTAAAACCATGTATATGTTCTAATCTTTTATGCAATCGTGCGTTTGAAACGCCGTATCTATTGCACAAGCATAAACAAATACAAGAACACAGAAACTAAGAGTTCAATACGATTCAGAATAACACATTTTAACACAATTCAACTCAGTTTATGGTACTAATGCCTCATACTAAAATTAATTACCTAATTCACAATATTAATGTTATCATATAATTTGTTTAGTACATACGGAATTGAAATACGGAACTGGTGTTGAGTGACACTTTACAGAATATATCTCATCGCTTCTTTTCCAAAATTATGAGACCAGTGCAGTTAAGTAATTATAGTAAATGTAAAATTTATGTGTAAATTATATTCGTGTAATTTAATTTACAATATCACGCTGAGTTGTTATATATACAATACATATGATTGTATAATTATTTTCCTACTTTATAATTTATATTTATATTTGGTGTTATTCTATACGAAATTATATTTTTCAATTTAAAGGTGGTATCCTTGATTTTTATAAAAAGTCCCGGCTGCTAACGTATACCTGCGAATACGTTTTTTATTTTTAGCTTTTAAAAAATGAAAGTTTTAAACGATGACTTTTTGGAAAAATTAAAAACTTACCCTAGTGTAGAATCCCTCGGAGAAAAAGTCGACCTCTATGAAAAATGTTCGTTTGGCCATCGGTTTACCATGAAAACGCGAATGAAAACTGATAATTTCGTAATTTGGAAAATCACGTTTACCAGCTGTTTCTTGGGAAAACCGTCAGATATAGAACGAAAGTCATAAGAGATTAAATTGATCCTCGTATGGAACTACGTAAGTTGTATAATTTAGATTGTACTTCACAAGTATAGACCGGTTGAGGTGGATTTAAATGGACCATTTTACACTGTTCACTAATTTATTATTACTTCTTAAAAAATAAAACATGCATTTCACAATAAAATGAGACACACACTTAAAAAAAATAATTCAAATGAACATTTTATACGGATAGCCAGTGACGACACACACAGTTATACACATAGGTACCTAACCCTACACACACGTAAGAGCGCACATGCGTCAAAATTTTTGCCAACGAGAATTGTTCATGGTACGAGTAATTACAAAACTTTACATTTTTTTTTGGTGCTAATTTTTTTTATAGGTTTTACTGGAATATTTTATTAAAAATAATAATTAAATCCGATCTATGCAAGTGAATTTGACTTTGATTTACACAACATTCAACAATGCAATAATTGGAGAGTGAGAACCGACAGACCATTTTTTTCGTCCTGCTGCACACACGATTGCGAACATTTTAAGTGTCCTAGACCAGTATGGCAATCCTCCACTGAGCAAAAAGTTGTAATATTTATGTTTTATAGACGTTTTAAGTTTACTTAAAATGTTAAAAATTATTGTATAAATTACGTAAATTTTGCATAATATGAACTGCAAATGACCGCGAAAACTGACTTGCTAATAATGTTATATTTATATAAATATTACAAAAGCAGGTAAGTGGATGTCGCTCTGCTGTACACTAGGTTACAAGTGGGTCATTGTATAATGGGTTGTATTAGACTTGAATTCAATGATAAAATTTCGTTGTATAAGAAAAACGATTCTGAGCGGAGACGGTTTGTCAGTCTGGATATTTTATATTGTTATTATTTATTTTATCATGTAAGTTGAATTAATATTCAAAACTCAATTTCCGATTGGAAAATTTAAACCATTAAAAGCTATACCACCATTCAAAAATGTACAATACATACGAGGAGAAATACGTAAATTTGAAACAAATGTTAATAATTACTTAAATTCGATGTGATTATATATCAATAAATTTATACCAAAAATATACCAATAGCGTATTGTATTATTCTATATACGGTATTGCACTGTTTCGGTGGTACAAAAATTGGAGTTTTGGTGAACGTTCAAAGCATACGTGCTACCAAACGAAATGTGCTCAATATGGGGGATATTGAGCACATTTCAGAACATACCAGAACATATAAGTTTTTCCATGAATCGTAGCTACTCCCCTTTAGGAAATCGTAGTTAATCAGGTTTTGGACTTATGGTTTTGAAAATGGTATGAGTGCATTCCTCGGAGCATATACTATCACCTTAGTAGCGTGGAATCACCTAGGAATCACCCAAGTTGGTAGGAATCACCTCAGTTGCCGCCAGTTGTGTAAATCTCGATTTCAATAATTAATTAAAAATCGAATAATAAGACGTCTGACTTGAAACCTACACCTTTGGATTACACATGTATCCAGCTACCATATCTGCTAGTTTCATTTAAAAATACCTAAAACCCTGTAGTCATTGAGTAGACGCCTGTAGTTTTAAAATAGATTACAACAACGTAGTTTTTTCAAACTCGACTTCGCACGTATAAGTGTGATCACTTAGATACTTAGAAATCGGGCTAAACATGTTAAATAAATCACAATTGTACATAGGTCCGAAATCCGTAATCCGTAGATTACTTTTATTGAATATTTAGATTCTAAATTAAAAATCAAAAGACCTAAATATTTAGTAAAAATCATAAAAAAAATCTTTATTGAATAGAAAATCTTTATTTGATAAAATCTATTTATTTTATTTATCAAATAAAGATTTTTTTTGTTCAATATAGATTTTTCTTATTTTAAAATAAAATTTGGATTTGTTTTATTCAATTAATATTTTTTTTGATTGAATATATTTTTTTTATTTTAATTAAGTATATATTTTTATAAATAAAAAAAAATTTAAATCTGTTTTTAGAATTCTTATCGCTTTATTAGATCAATTGGTATGTTTGGCAAAAAACAAGTATAAAAATCGTAATAAAAATGTATATTTAATAAAAAAAATCTTAATAGAATTTAATTAAAAATAAAAAAATCTTCAAAATATTGGCACTGGTTTGAAGTCGATATCTCAAAGTGATGGTGCTACGTGAAGTTAGCACTCCCGTCGGGAAATCGGATTCCCCGGAGAATGGGTGATATTGAAAATTTCAAAACTAGTGTTGCAAATTTTTGCAAATCAGTTGCATAATATTGGCACCGGTTTGAAGTCGATAGCTCAAAGTGGGGGTGCCAACTTCACGGACGTTAAAAACTAATAACTAATAACTAATAACTTATTATTATAGCAAAATTACATTAAAAATACAATATCTAGGACGTTACCAAATAGGTATGTGTGATTTTAGTTTATTAGATTTACCGAATTCGTTACCAAATGTATTCATTTATTTTTTCCATTATTAAGTTGTGTTTTTTTATGTATTAAGAATTTATTTTTTATTTTTTCTTATTATGTTTGTGTTTTTATAAAAAAAAATGTATATATTATATTAGCACTATTATTATTGGCATTTTATAAAACCGGACTCGACAAGAAGAATAATATGAGTACTAATATTTACCACGATAACCATAGGTGGTTTTAGGATTTGAATTTTGAAATAGGAATTTAGTACAGTATACATTTTAAACATAATATAACGAACCCATGGCTGATGGGCCTTTCGCTGATAAATTATTTAACTAAAAGCTGTTTTCGAATAAATTTGGCTTATCAAATCTATCCTAAGTGCATCTATAACTAATTTTAATTACTGCAATATAAACTACGACCTGCAGCCACATCTTAATTGGTTGACGGAATATCACTTCACGCGTGAAACTTAGCACGCTAAGTACTGTGTTGGCAGTTATTTGAAGTCGAGGAAAAATTATTCAATTAATTGAAAACATTACTTTGCTTTACTTTACTTTAAACACTATATAATATAAATATCCTTCTTAAAAAAATTTAAAGGCCTATAGGGTACAAATCATGAAAAAAATTCACTGCAGAAATATTACAATATTATATAAATAAACTAATTCTATTCAATTAAACAGTGTAGTCGTCGTCAACAATAAACAATACTAGTCAGTAGCCAACACAGTATAATATCAATTTCATATACGAACATATAGGCGTGTCTACAAGTCATGACTGTCATGCACAGGCATGACCCGCGAAATTTTATTCAACTTAGGTACATAATACATTTTGCTGTGCATAATATTAATTTTTTTTTTCTAAGTTTCCGATTTCGTATTAAGTTTTTTGATTGTCATCACGTAAAAATAAACATTTGTAAGAAGTATTATTAGTATTAAAATTACTAAATACAATTTAATATAAC
The DNA here is from genome assembly GCF_005508785.2 of Acyrthosiphon pisum. NCBI lineage: Eukaryota > Metazoa > Arthropoda > Insecta > Hemiptera > Aphididae > Acyrthosiphon > Acyrthosiphon pisum. Next base: position 119,812,709 of record NC_042493.1, read on the forward strand.
CTACCTAGTTATTTATTTATCTGATAAAAGGTATATTGTTTTTTATTCCAAATTAAAAAAGTAAAACTGATTTAATTATTATAATTTTTTTTTTTGGTGGTAGGGGGGCAGTTACCTCTCCTCTGAATATGCCACTGTTGTGCACGACCTGCGGATGAAGTCTGGACACGCCTATGTATAAGACACAGTGTATTTATATTTCACAATAATATTATAATAATAATAATAATAAAAATTAATAATAGGTATTGTGGTATCACCGGTATCGAGAGTGACACACGGTAAAACCTACTATACACCTTACCTTCGTACGCTCTAAGCTAACGACTGTCTCTAGAATAAATTCAGATTAGCACTGTTAAACTTTGAGGAACGATGGTATGCGTTTGTCGATTCTACGTCCGTATCCTAAATTTGAATGACTATTAGGACCCCACAACCAGAGCACTGTTCAGTGTCCAATAACCTCATTGACAATGTGTTCAATATTAATGGTATCAATAGCAATTTTAATTACTGCAATATAAACTACGACCTGCAGCCACATCTGGTTGACGGAATATCACTTCACGCGTGAAACTTAGTAGGCCAAGTACTGTGTTGGCAGCTATATTTGAAGTCGAGGAAAAATTATTCAATTAATTGAAAACATTACTTTGCTTTACTTTACTTTGAACACTATATAATATAAATACCATTCTTAAAAAAATTTAAAGGCCTATGGGATATAAATACACAATCATGAAGAAAATTCACTGTAGAAATATTACAATATTATATAAATAAGCTAATTCTATTCAATTAAAAAGTGCAGTCGTCGTCAACAATAAACAATACTAGCACTGTTCCAATATTAATGGTAAGGACGAAGAAGACTTTAAGATAATATTCAACTTTAAGGTTTCAAGGTCGGAAACATTATTATTAAATTATAAAACAAACATAAATAATTCACTTATTTAAAGTTCGTGCTACGATCGACGTTTCACAAGCTCGATCGTCGTACCTATACGTCCTCGCCGAACCACTCAGCGACAACGTGGCTGCCCGCGCCTGCGCGTACGGCGGTGTTATAAAGTAAAATATTATTATTGCCTCAGCACATCTTGCTTCATTGGCCTGACCTATATTAATATCTAAATTTCTAAATTAATTTCTACCTATATTATGTGTACATCAAATAATATTACAGTGACGACTGTCTACAATATACGACAGTCCCCGTTGTTTTTTGGGAAAAATGCCCTCATTTTTTAATGGTATTGCTACATTAAATACTAACTTATTTTATCACTAAATTATTGTATCGGCTTGTTGACTATAATATTATGCCTTAAATGTTAATTTATCCTACTATTTAAATAATTAAATGTTAGATGCGTGCCTAAAAAAAAAATATGAATATACAAATTTATTGATTGGTCCTTTTGTGAAAAATGTTTTCTTAGAGATTGTTCTCAGTTTGGAGTACAATATTTTTATGTCGATAAATAGCAGTAAATGTTCGTCGTTCTTCTATGGTATTTTATTTTTTGATTCTGTGGTAGTTAATTCTTCTTCTCTTTTTGTATTTCATAATGTAAGTTTTTGCATATTATCTTGCTTGTTTTCGTTTTCTCAAATTTGATTTGTAATTTTAGATTCTGAGCGGAGCGAGGGAGCTATTGTTTTTACAATGGTGTTTTTTTTTTCTTTTTCTTTTTATATCCTGTATACAAAATTTCTTCCAGAAGGAGTGTTTCGACATATAGTACCTTATATTTTAGAAAATTGGATCAAGATGGTACTTTAGAGAGGTCATTTTTCGATTTTCTTAATAGTTATTTAATGCCACGGGAAAAACCACCGGAAAATTACAGAAAAACGCTAAAAATGGGATTTTCATTTGTAACGCTTTGTTTATCACCATAGAAACGAATAAAAAATTATCATATTTTAATATTAATTAAACTTAGGTACATGATAAAATAAATAATAACAAAATATAAAATATCCAGACTGACAAACCGTCTCCGCTCAGAATCGTTTTTCTTATACGATGATATTATATCATTGAATTCAAATCTAATACAACCATTATACAATGACCTACTTGTAATCTACTCTACAGCAGAGCGACATCCATTTCCCTGCTTTTTATTCTTATATCTATATTTCTTCTTTTCAAATTTTTGCCTCAAACATTTTTGCTTGCAACGATTAATAACAATTATTTTGCGAAGATAAATTTACGACTGCAGTGTGTTGCAGGGACTTGTATTTTATCGAGTTTAAGATTAATATTATACAACTTATATCATGATATAACTTAGTAATAGCTGACTGATATCAATTGATTGGTGGCACTAACGGATACTTTATCGCTTAGATATGGTTTTATTAGGTACATGTTCAGTCTGTTTGGGTTTTACGTGATAGACGGATCCATTTGTAGAACAGTGTAATATATGTTGTGCGCGTAGTGTTTAATATATTGAATTGTGTTTAATTAATGTAATTTTTAATTATATTTATTTTCATTGTTAATTTGACTTTAATATGGCTAATATAGAAAGGTTTTTTGACGTTTTAAATCCAATAATTCATAATTAATAATTTACGCAGCTAAAATGTTATGTGTCGTATATTGATCAGCTTTTACTAAGTCAATTTGTATATCCTAGGATGTACACAACGTGTTCAGTAAAAGCCCGAATAAAATTTAAAATTTCAGCATTTACTGAGTACAAACAGTAAAACCTAGCATTAACTAGTAAAACCTAGGTTTACCTAGTGATCGGGCATTTACGGTAACATATATATCTACAATATAGACTATCCAAATAACATTAGGTAGGTATAATACAGTAGTAGGACGATTTTACGCACACTCCCTTTAAAGAAATACAAATTCACTGCAGCTGTTCAACATACACACACACGCGTACATTCACTCACAGTCCCTCTTAAATCAGCACCTGTATACAAACCCATATCGATTCGTCGAGGAATATTGGGTCGTGTAGCGGACCATCGAACCGTCGTTCCTACAAAAGACACCAGCAACCGGTACTACCAGCTGCGTCTCTTCTTTCATTGAAGCAGGTCGTCAACCCCGCATGTTCATTTTACTCCACGTATTTTCTTGCCATATCGTTGTTAACCATCATTATTTCACCCTAAGACCATTCACCTCCCCTAACTGCTTAATTTCTCCTACTACAAAATAATTACATCTAATAAATAGTGCCACAGTCGCCACAGTCGAGTCTTCAAAATCAATATTATTTTTTATCCTTTCCCATTTTTAGAGACTAAGGATAATCACATAATTATGGTTAAAATATTATTTTTTTATGATTTTATAACTCGTTATTGACAAACAATGTACCTATGTAAATATGAAAATATAATATTACACGAAGACTCCCGGGTTTTGGTGCCACGCAGCTACAACCGTGGACCTCACATTAGCGCTGTGCGCTAGTCGAGAGCCACGGAGGTTCACGGCCGACGTACGGTGGCTTTACCCACGCAGTCCGCCGGCCGCGCGTCGTCTAAGGACCACGAGCACCGGGCGCACACCCGTTCCCACCAAAGTCGGGAGAGAGTGCGTCCGTTGCCCGTACCGTCGGCTGAGGCGTGCACGTGGCCTTCGCCACCCTGGTCGGGTCGCAAGCTATCCTCATTGCTTCCCGTTTTTGGTCACGGGCAACCTCCGGTGCATATAGCCCCACCGGTAGGCTGGGTGGACGCTAAGGAGTGACCGTGCTTTCCCTTTATGATTACAGTGAAATCATAAAACTGCCATATTTGCATAATTCTAATAGAATAATAGACTTGCGTGTTTCCCAAATAATGTCGGTAATCAAATGTGTACTAATATACTAAATAATATGTACAAACAGTAGGTAATAATACCTAGTTGTGTTGATGACTGCAGTTAAATGCTGCGTGTAATCCAAATTTAGAGGTTTATAGAAATACATATATAGGGAAATTTAATTGGGAATGGTTAAAAAAAATATATAAGTATTAATGTAAGTACTGGATAAAGAATATTAATTACATTATAGTATTAATATTAACTACTGCAACGGAAAAAAAAATTTTCTATAATATTATAGTTAAACAAATTATAGTAGATATCACTATTTAATAGGAAAAATAACTAAAATGATTTTCTTATTATGACTATGTAAATATAGTTATTTGTTATGGTAATTTTTACTATATTTTATTGTTTAATGCAGTTTTTAATGTTTGAATTAACTAAAAAATATAGTTAAAAATTAAAATAGCATATTTTGAGTTTGAATAACTATAATAACTTAACTATAATATTTTAGTAAATCTGACCAACCTTATAGCTATCCCTATAGCAATCATTATGTACAGCTAAACCTACTATTTTTATAGTACAAACAATTGTTTGGTTTTTTCCGTGATTGTAGTTATACGGTAATACGCGTAATTTTCATTTCGTAAATGAATTTTGAAACATTTAGTACAGTTACATACGTAATTTATAGGTACCTATATTCCTACATTAGATGATATCACTTATATGATTATATTGGCCCGCGTTGGCCAAAGGCTAAATGAATAGTATTATAACTATACACACTGTTTTACTTTAACATCGGAGAACGCTCGTTCTATTCACAAATTTCAAATATACGATAAATTACAGCTACAGTTGTGTAAAATATAGGTATTTAAATACGACAATATAGTATTGCATACAACTTAATACGCAAACTACCAAAACATTCATGAAAAAAATTGCTTATGAATCTTTCCAACAAATATTTAAAAAATTTCATAACTTGGTATAAATCATAATATGATGATTAAATTGAGATACATAATATACAATATGCATTATTCAATTATTGCGTATAATATTATGTTATTGCCTTTTATAGAACACTAATGACTTATAGATATATGACTGTGAGTTCATAATACCGGAACTAGATCCAGGAATTACTATTTTAATGAATTTTAATATTGTATCATTTTATTTTTTGGAGTATTTTTTTTTTATGTGGATAACATTGTTACCATGCAACTCTAGTGCAGTCTTAGTTAATATAAATACTGTAGAGTGGTATTTTATTTTAAATAATATTACAATAATTTTCATATTGAAATTAAAACTTACTAACTGTTTATATTATTTTTGATAGTTATATATTGTTATCTGGTGCTTAGGGTCATCCAAATCAATATTTGATTACCACAGATGGGCAACTATAACAGGGGAATGGTGTACCTACCGTTGTGGCAAAATTCCGGCAACCTAGATAAGAGCTAGGTACTCTAGTTATTTTAAGTTTAGAAGTTAATCAGCTTCCAAGTTTATAAAATCTGGACCTTATTCAATATCAGAACATATAAATAAACTATTTGTTCACAATATTTCGGAAAAAAAGGTTTTCTTTTTATCCCCTGTGAAATGAAATTAACGTCTTGCATTATTGTAATAGATAGTATTTACTAAAGTATTTCCCCATGTCTAGTTGAATAGACAAACATTTAATTACAAAGAAGTAGAAACTAGTAGATTTTTCTGTCTTAGACTTTTAATATTTAAAAGAATTATAATGAGACGAAACCAACATCCGACTCTATAATATTTACCCAATAGACTTGACGAATAAAAATATTTTGAGAAAACCCGATTTTTTGCTTTTTAACATATTATTTTATTCAATCGATATAACTTGGATTTGACATACTTTTGGATGAAAACTGCAAACCGTATCTCTTGGAAGTCAAATATAAATAATATTGTTACATAATTGGTGTGTTATTTTCATCAAATTTTCACACGGACACTTCGATTGACAAAATAGTGAAACGAGAACTATTGATTGATACGTTTAAGGTTTTGCAGTTGGATAAGACTCTAAAAAAATTCGTTCCTTAAATATTCATCATTTATTTAAGTTTATAATAACCACAATATTATATATTTTTATACCTAATAATCAATTAATATACTTTTCCCTGAAATTATTTTTCAGATTCTTGATGTAATGATGTACGACGTTTGTGTCGGTAAATTGCACTTTCATTGCAATAATAAAAATGTTCGTACAAATGCGCATTTTTCTCTGAGAACACTAATCTATAGTTACCCATATTCTTACTTTGCCATACATTATTTTGTTGCTCAAAATGTTCTTTGCACCTTAATATTCTTTGTTTGCTAAAAATGATTTACACAGATTAATACGAAATAAAACAATACATTATTTTATGTAGAAACCATTGGTAATATGGGAGATTGTTATATGATACTTAATAAATTATTTAATCATTTTTAAAGTTTTATAAAAAAAAATATAACTTTACTAGTAAATTAATTAAGTAAAATATTAAGGTACCTATTACATTACTTTAAAATCAAGTACATAATTGTCAATATTATAATAAAGTACCCGAAAGAAAGGTATATAGATGATTATTGTTGTCTTTATTTTCTTTGAAGCTAATTTCAGTATAGCTTACAAATGTTCAGTTTAATAATCGTGGAAGCCGGTAGGTAGGTAAAAATGGTACAATAGTAAACCGGTAGTCATAATGGGAAACATTATACAAAATTACAGTGAGTTCCACTTAATGTGATCACTGCTTTATAGAACCAACCGTTTATTGGAATCAAAAATGAAAATCCCAAACCAAATATTATATTGAAAAAAATATGCTTTATGGAATCATCAACTGGATAATAGAATAAAAATGGCCTGAACCAATGTGATCACATTAAGTGGTACTCACTGTATTAACAAACTATTGGGCTGAGATTATAGTTAGAATAGTTGACCAACAAAATTTAAAAAATAACTTGTTTAATGTTTATGTATGGTAAAATACCCTAGAATATCAAACGTTACAATTTAATTTAACGTACAAAATTAAACGATTCTTAAAATTCTTTATACAGGTACAGTGGTTACTGGTTTTACTATAGTTTTATATCACGTTCAATAATTTACCAACGCATTGAGATTAGTACCTGTCGTGAAATTTACTATTTTATATGATTATCGTATTAAATTATCACAAATGGTGACGTTTCACTGGCCTACCCATTAGAGTTTTAAAAATTAAATACAAAAAAAAATTCATGCAAATGACGTACAAAAAGGAATGACGGTAAGAAATTTAAAATTTCGTTTGGGGATGGTCTGGCGATACGTCGACCGGGCCATTACCCTCTTTAGCTCATTTATACCTTCAATATTATGACTATGTAAATGTGGAAAATATTCATGAAAATCCATACAAACGGTGTACAAAAGGTAACAAGTTTGAAAAACTTTCAATGTTCCATATGGGGTGCGGGCTGGTGAGACGTGCCTATGTTGATAATAAAACATACTAAACGTTTTTATCGGTCTTAATGGTTTGTTGTTGAATTTTCCATTTATTCTCCCCGGAAACGAATTTTTTCAGAGTCTTATCCAACTGCAAAAGCTTAAACGTATCAATCATTAGTTCTCGTTTCACTATTTTATCAATTGAAGTGTCCGTGTGAAAATCTGGTGAATGATTAACCTAAGCACAATATACGTTCGGGTGTTAAAAATAACTACACATCGATTATGCAACAATATTATATATATATATATCTGACTTCCAAGAGATACGGTTTGCATCTTTCATCCAAAAGTATGTCAAATCCAAGTATCTCGAAGCATGGTGGCGTGTATTTATGATCGGAGAAACACGTCTGATAGCTGCGGTTGACAAACGGATAGGCCAGGATCATGGTTTTAATGATTACGTCATCAATTTCGTTCCATATTTTTTTCACGTCATAGCCTTTTGAACGGAGCCAATCACCGAGTGCTGTAATTCGACTAAACCCAACGACACGTCGTACGTATTATTCTAAAATTAATAACGTATTCTAGCTTATTTTTACTATCTCACCGTTTACTTCCAAAAAGTTCGTTATCGATGTACATTTTATTGCATTTGTTTACCGAGTAATTGGTTAGGTGCATAAACCGATCGTTCACATTACTGTGCGAAGGCGTTGCATATGGTTCCGTTGCTAACCTGTGAAATTATAATGGTGAAAATTGAATTGCATTGTTTATTGGACCATTATGGCATTATCGCATCGCAAACGAAATGTGAGGTAGGCAAAATAAATTATTTACCTACACAGTACCATACCGCGTACATAATAAATAAATGTCTAACCATTTTATACGTTTATGGGCCACAAAAGAAAACTGTGAGTGGACTGAATGATTTCAAACGAGGTTTTAAAATAATAGCTAGATATGAAATTTGTAAAATAGTTATGTTAGATACCAAATTAACTTTAAATATTACAATAATTAACTGTAGGAAAATTCAACCATCTAAAAATATAAAAAAATATAGGATATCAGCATCAGTTTAACTACAAATTTCGAATCTTGAATTCAAACTCAACCTAAAATTAAATCAGGTCAAAATTGATTTTCAAAAGTGATGATTAATCGTGGATTATTTAATTAATTAATTAATTTATTATTTAAACTAAACACGCTGTCCATTGAGGCAAATGCAATGTGACAGTATTAATTAGTCTTTGCGCTTATTCAACTATATTCAAGTATAGACAGTGGCATAGACAAGGTGGGGACGTGGGGGGTCAGATCAACCCCCCCCCCCCCATTGGCATTTTATTACCTCAGTTAAAAGTTTTGAGAGGTGAGAGAGTGGGGGATTTTCCAATTTCCCCCACCCATTTAGCTATGTCGTGTTCTTTTTTTGATCCCCCACCTTTTCAGAAATCATGTCTACGCCACTGTCTATAGCCTATCTGCAGTAACCTTATTATATTTATATTATTCAGTAAAAAATCATTTTTAGATGGATTGTTGAATACTTGAACGTTGTAATTTATCATACAAAATTTAAGACGAAATAAATATTACGATATTATTTTTACCTGACAAGACCATCATTGTAAACGTATATCTTAAGTGGATCACATGATGCTATTAAAGTATACACACGCATGTCAAATTTATAGCCGTCTAACAACAATGGCTAAAACAATATTATTACATAATTAACGTTTTATATAAATATGTAATAATATACATTATTATTTATAGTTTTACAATAATTGTTTTTGTTTACTTTGGAAATATAAAGTTGACAAATCATCTGTTTATATTGATTAATTTTTTTCGGAGATTTCGTTATGTATATCCCGGTTCCTTGACTTCCTGTTGCTGGTTTTAAAATATATGCTGCACTTTTATGTTGATTCATGTAAGTTTGAAATTTTATGTAACTAAAATTAATTAAATTATATTTATTGCATGTCGATTACCTACTTATCAGAAAAATCTTACTCTGATGGTAAATACCACGTCATAGGATAAAAGTTATAATCGTCTGGAAAACTATTGGACATTGTGTTGAGATTGCGAGCTAATGAATCCTTACGACAAATCTCTGACATACCCAAAAAATGATTCGTCTTCTGAAAATTATAAGCTACATAATCGGATCAATTTATTATTTACCATACATTTTAATATTTTATAGGATTCGATATTATGTGCTTATTATTCAATACTCAGTGGGAAGAGATGAAGTTTAGAATGCGGTCATTTTAGTTATGCCTAATGTGACATACAGAAACGTATATTAGGAATTTTTATACTCTTGCCGCTTCCTCCTTCTATAAATTCAAATTGTCGATAGGAAAAATAAACTGTATAAATGGTTTATTTTAAATATGAAAAAAAAATCTTTAAAAAAATGAATATTATGTATCAGAATTGAGAATTAAAACAATATTATAAACGCAAATAATATGCCCATATAAAAAAGTTTCCGCCTAAATTACGTTAATATTGCAGGGTGACATGGTATGTGTAACTTATACATTATTATTAATAATAATTTAATTATGATATTCGAGTATTTTACACAATTTTTATTTTTGTATTTTAATTGCCCTGTCAAATAGTAAATTCGAGTTCACTTATCTCAGGCCTTTATGCACCATAAGCCATATAATATTATAATTAAACGTTTTGTGTTGCGCGAAAACTTAAACAAATAATTTTCGTTACGTATTGTATTGTAGCATCGAATACTGATATTCGAATAATTCCCATCACTAATTTGTATGGATTTTATCACTAGATTATATTATATTATGCAAGAACCCACTCTATATAATATCATTCCTCCTAACTAGCATCTATTTATTTTAAATAGAATTTAAATAAAAACCAGGCCTCTCTCAAGAGTGCATATTTTCAATACCAACATATGTCATATAGACATGGTGCTAGGTACTCGGTTATAGGTTTATTCACATTGGATATCTCCCTGATATACATTTTTAAGTAATGATAGCACAACGCATTTAAAAACGTATTATGGGCAGAAAACCGTCAATAGTTGAAACCCATAATTGTTAAGAGTTTTCCAATAATTTTTTTTTCACGCTTGCATCGAAAGTTTAATTTACGATGCTGGTCGAAGCGTTGAAAAATGACCTTTTTCCGTCTAGCGGACAGTAAAGGCTTTTTTACCGCCCTCTACGTCAGAAAAGTTTCGGTCCACATTAGATTTATTCGCATGAATGTATCGATACGTTTTGTCTATGATAATATTATATCAAATACTAGCTGGTATTTTAAAAACTTACTTGGTATTTTTTTAAAGTTTTGGCTTTTTTAAAGTCCATGGGTACGCTACACCACCACAAATCCCACGACTCTTCAGGCTTCACTATATGCATGCCCATTGTCATCGCTACTTCATGTACAATGGAATAAGCACAATCTTGCAAGCATATCGCTCCCCTTTATTATTACAACAAAATAACAAAATGTTTACGATATAAATCTTCTTTCTTCAACATTTCACAATCGGTTATTATATAAGATGAGGCAAGTAACTTACGCAGGATTTTAATTCGATTACGGCCCTACCTAAGATCAATCACAGTCCCGTTTGGGGGGAGTGGGGAGGATGCTATGTATTTCCCCATTTCAATTATTGTTGGCTAAACAGTTTATAATATAAAACAAATTATAGAGTTTCTCAATAATTAGTCTACGTTTTGAGTACCTATTTAACTTGGTCATCTATTGAGCCTCATATTCAGGGCTTACCACGTGTAACTATCGATGATACGATTATAGTAGACTTTGAGCAATGTTCAGCAACAAAAAAAACTGAATCATTGGTTCTTGATGTTGTTTCCATTTTACAATTTATTTTATATCTATTAAAAATGGTTAACAATTAATTTTTTTAGTCTGTGTATTTATTACGGAAGTAAAAAATGATTTTTTTGCTGTAGGAAGACATTTCAGAGTGTTTGGGGGGGGGGGGGTGACAGTGTTATCAAGCATCCTGTTCGCCAGTTCAAAACTCAAAAGACTACAGTCTATAACTATACATTTGAGAACTTGAAAATTCATCAAAAATAAAATATAGAAACATTTTCTGTAAGATCCGAATTATATTAATATTTTGTGTGATATTAAAAAATGTGTAAGCACATAATGTTAATTATAATTATTCATCGATAGAATTTAGTATTAATACTCAGAGAACATTATACTGAAGCGTTAAGAAAATACTGAAGTAAGCACTATTTTCTAGTGTAACCTATTTTAACCTTACCAAAAAATATGTCAAGATTTAGTATTCTCTTTTAGTATTTACTAAACAATAAATATAAAAATGGGAAAAATTTAGCGTTCCGTGGAAATGCTTAATACTACGTATAATTATTACTCTAATACATGTAGGAAAACATTACGTTTATATGATATAGGTATTTTTAGTAGGTATATTATTAGTTCAAATTACTTTTTTTGTATTTCCTTTTCCTCGGGAAGCTGTTGAATAGAACATTTTTTCTCCATCGCAGAATTTAATGAGAAAATGCAAATATAAAATACTATAATAATATTTTGAACACAATTTGTTTTAGGTTATTTTATTTGGTTGTCATGAAAACTGTTTCAATGTGTTGGCCGTTATACTTTCAAGGGTGTATATGTGTGGCTGTTTAGATAAAAAACCGCGTGATAATTTAAATGTATTTAACGTTTATGAGTATTGATCTACGTTTACCATTTGTCCCGTATGTTTCACTATATCGAATAAAAATATATATAATACGAACAAAATATAAAATAAAGTTACAGGGTCGAGTGACTTGGACTCCTATTATTATGACTTATTTAATTGATTTTCTTTGCGTCTCTGTATTTTCCAATCGCGCTATAATTGATGTTTAGGTACATTCTTTATATTAAAAATCTTATTACAAAAATGATTTCCGCCGTTAACTTACTGCGCACAGATATGGGTAATGCGTTTTGGTACCTATTGCTTAATCGTTTGCAGGTTTTAAGTAAACATATATAATATGTAGTAGGTACATAAACTTTTTTTTTCATAGGCGTAAATTCAACTTAACTGGTATTCATTTAGAAAAGTATATCTTTGGCGAGTGTATTTTTCATTTCCTTGCCAATGCACAAAACTTTTTTAATACTGTATTGGTTGATGTCATAATAATAATATAAAATGAACGGCAGGGTGAGCTTAAAACTTTAGTAATGAAACCTAAGACAAGAGATGTCCACATTTATTTGTTCAATGGCGAATTCAATTATATTATTTTTGCAGGGAACCTCTTAAATAACTCATGTTTATGTTTTATACGGTCATAACTGCACTGTGAGGTATTTAAAAATATTTTTTCCAAACAACGATTGATAATATTATAAAACTATTGTCGTTTAACACTCATAGCTTTAGTATAATTTATAAACAAAAAAAAATGTTATCGAACTACATTGTTTGTGTTTTTAGAATATCTGAACGTGAATATTATATTTTAACGTTCGGTAAGAATATTTGATTTAATTATAGGGGTGGAAACCATTACGCTTAATAATATAACGGACTGTAAAAGGAACCATAAAATAGTGCGTAGGTGCTTCAGTAGTTCATAAGATTTTTTTGAATTTTGATCATTTAAAATAAATTGCGAAAAAATACCATATCATTTACTTTTTGTTAATATATTTTTACGGATTGTATTAAAAACCGTATCAACTATCAATAAGGATCAGTAATCCAATTGATAGTAAATTTTATATAAATTATATTTGATGTTTTCGTTTTTTTTATTTTTTATGCTGGAATGGAATAGGTAGGTAACGTGGTGGTGTGTTCCCCGTTAACCAGATATAAACATGATATCAGTTATTATATTATTTTTGGTCGTCCGATGTAAAATATATCCGTTTTTATTTCAGAAAGAAAATATCATTACACTTAACAAATCGTCAAAATTATAGCTTTGGGAGTAAATAACTGATTGTAAAAGTTTTGTAAATATTTTCTTTAAGTATTCGATAGTTTAGGGCGAAAATATATATGTACCTACTATGGCAAATAAAGACTTTTTTTTTACATGCTTTTCTTTAACTCGCAATGTTTCATTCATTCATTTCTGTTGTCATCAAATCTTGCGAGTTCAATTTAAGTCACTTCTACATGACCTAGGAGGCTCAAATTGTGTTTGGAGGTCTAGGGTCGGTGACAATACATGAATCAGTTGTCAATTCTTGACCTGGACAACCAGGTCGCCGATGACGGGTGTACCTGGAGGTCAATTATATTATTATAATAATCAATATTATTTTATATTTAGATTATACGCAAAATTGTTTTCAATTTGTGCCTATGTTTATAAAATAATAATATGACGTTATAATAATGAACCGAGCAATAATTTGATATTTTAAGAACTGTTGGACGTTGGTGGCCGATAATGTGTTTTTATTTAAAGTTTGTGTATAGTATATATATTTTATTAGGTGAATATTATAGATACAAATAGGATATTAACACATTGAGTGCCAGGCCACAAATGACAAAACTGACCATTCTGACCGGGACATTTTTTTTATAATGTGTTTACCATATAAATGTGTATCATATTCAATACACACGGCACAAATAAATATATTAGTTGTGTATTGAAATTGATACACATGGCACTCAAAGTGTTAATAATATCACCGAGACACAGAACAATATTATTATAGATAGGTACTCGTGTTTTAATATTTAATCATTTTATACTAGTTCGTGAAACATGAAGGAAACTAAAAAGGAGAAAATAAAAAAAAAATAAAAATTTTTTTTTTAAAAACATGCTTTTCTTAATACTACTTAATACATGAACGAAAAAGTTGAAAATAAACTTACTTTTAAACCAATTTCTTAATGAAACTTCAAGGTTATCAAGATATTACTTAAAGTGTTTTTAAAATGTATTTGTTGCAAAATTTTTAAAACTTGTGA
>NC_042493.1:119827166-119827605 GCF_005508785.2 Acyrthosiphon pisum
CTTCAAAGCTTTATCCAACCTCTATTTATTTACTACAAATAAAGCCAATATTTTAGTAAATTTCTTATTAAAGAAACTTGTAAGAGGTGCTATCATACCCAATTTTGAACAAGACCCATTATTAGAAATCATTGAAATATTTGAATCTTTACTAAAAGTAAAAATCACAATAAACGCATTAACAGAACAAATTTTTCCAAATGAATGCAATTAATACAAATTTTGGAATACACCTGTTTTTTAATTTTTAATGAAACACATGTATGACTTAATTCTATAAAAAATCAAAAGCAAACCAATATGACGTTCGATAGAATACCATTTCACAAACCAACCAAATTTTCAGGCGCTATTCATGAAAACATAGATTCATTTATACAAAAATATAATAAAGGCAGTAGCATTAATAGTCTGACTCCAGAACAGAAAAAATCATTTC
>NC_042493.1:119827872-119833122 GCF_005508785.2 Acyrthosiphon pisum
CACCACGTATTTAATATGATGATATACACGTCTCACCTTAAAATATCCACCTTCCCCACTTTTCGATCTTTTATTTTTTCCTACTACACTATATATAATGAATAATAATACATAAATTATATACTATAGTGAATACTGAACATCAATTATCGTATCAGCCAATATTATCTAACTAATAAAAAAAAAAATTAGGGCTACAACTTTTCCATTCCCACCCCATAGCGGGATTATGATATTTAATGCGTATGGAATATCGTATAATATCACAATCTACAATATTTACATTTATTTTCCATAAAATATTAATAAAACCAATAATTTAAATTTTCGAAACACTTTTAATCACTTTCTTAGTTTCCTGTGTGGGTGTAATATTAGGTATACGTCCTATTTTTAATGTCGGACGTATATAATTATTATACGATTATCGCCGCACAGAGTCTTAACTCTAATCTAGACACCGACGGAATCGTCGGCGGGGTGGTGGAGGGTACCGGGCTACCCCACGGTAACCTCCCCTCGTTGCTAAAAGGACAGTATGCCGTTTTCCATTAAAGGTGCCGACCTGTATTACATAATAATACGTGCGCGCATATATACCTATATTGGTATATGTGGACCTCCTATATATGTATATATATATATATATATATATATGTATATATATGCGCGCTGTTATAACGCGCTGTGGATTTATTTCGTTTTGTTTTTTGTAATACATTATTCGGGTGGGTCAGACTTAATAATATAACAATATCTCTGTACACGGTCGTTTTTGATGGTGTTGAACACCCCAATCAACTGCAGCCGACGCCAGCCTCGACCATATAGTGTTTTATGCCTTTATACATATTATATTATTTAGTGTGTGTGCGTGTGCAGTGTATACGTGCGGCACTCGTTTTATTTCAATTATTATGTATATTATTTTTTTTTCTTCTCGCACCGACCGTATCGGCTGGGACGTAATCGCGGGGCCGTCATTATACTGGTAGGCACAGATCACGCCGTTTGTAAACTGTCGTAAAAAGAGAAAGTCCGTACACCGTGTTTTAGAAAACACCTATCGGTAAGACATATACTTGCTATAATATAATACGTCTTGTTCACCTGGTAAGTGATCCCCTCCCAACAACCTTTACTTTCGAAAACACTGCAGAGTGACGAGATAAGAAATGATTAAAATATATCCTCGTAAAATACAATTAGATATATAGTGAACCTATATTATACGAACTTTATTAAACATAAATATGCCGTCTCTCCGGGGTGGGTACCTATAGTATGTACACACGTGTATTATATAATAATAAATAATAATTTATTAACTAATAGGTATCTATAACTATATATTATAGCAGCGAGGACGAAGCCTGTTGCTATGTATAATAATAATAATATTATATGTGGAAGGTATGTATACAAACAGTAGCTTATACAATAATAACCTATACACAGGTAACGTTGATTAATTCGATCTACCTCTTCTTTTCCTCTCTGTCGCGTTTGCAGTATAATAGATGCATTATAATATCGTCGTGGAATTATTATTATTATTATACGCACATAATAATATGAAGTAACGAGCGTAATGGTGATCGATCAAAAAACCGTTCACCACCCCCCCGCCCAACCATTATTCCACCGCACCCACATAACTTCTACCGCACCCACATAACTTCTAACGCGCCCATCAGAGTCGTCTCGACTCTCGAGGTTGGCTATACCCACAGTCGTAAATACGAGGTGGTACCTATGCCACCGATGTCCGTCCGTCTGTCTGCATAGACCCTAGACGGAAAAGGTCCAGAAATATCGAGCCCGTCGACCACGCAGCATAATAATATTTTAACACGCGTGTACATAATATAATATTATAAGTTGTACGACTCATATTGTAGTACTATATCGTATAAGCCAGGGATATGCAACTCAATGATACTGGAGGGCCAATTTTTAATGTGCGAAAATCTAGCGGGCCAGAGAACATTGAAAGCAAAAAAAAAAGAAACCTAATGTTAACTATACGCCTACAAATAATATAATTATAGGTGTGTTTTCGCGCTTAACCTGTTTATACTTTTAATCAGATGTGGTTACATGACTTACATGATTTGGGTTATTGGTCAAAGACTCGCGAAAACGATGCATTTGTGGTTAATATAGATTCTATTTTATTTATTAATTTTATCATATTGTTTTGTAGATTATTAATAACCAAACGATATAACCATTTCATTTTGATGGTTAAAAATTATCAGTTATACCTAAAACCAAAAGTTATTACCAAAAGTATAACCAAAACCGCGAAAACGACTTGTTTATAATATATAGTAACCAGGTTACATTTGGTTGAGCGCGAAAACACGCCTATTGTTTACATTCAATAGTTCAATACTAGGTAAGAATTTATGTCTACTTTTTACGATAAACATTATGTCGGTTTTAATAATTTTATAAATATAATAAAATTAAATACAGAAAAATCTTTGACATTTAATATTTTTATAAGCTATATTGAAATGTAGCACGGGCCATTGAAAAATGGTACACGGGCCGCCAGTTTCCCATCCCTGGTATAAGCGATGTGTGTGATTCGACACAATGTGTGGTTCTAACGGCGGGCGGACAACGAGAGCCGATGTGTATATTCGCAGTGTCTCGCGGTATGAATTCCGTCGAAAAAAATAACAAATCTGGGCAGGTTAATTATTATCATACGCTCGGATCGTGTTTTCAAAAATAAAATATCGTTATGTCCCGCAGGAATTATTATCTCTAAGAATATTTGTTGAGTGAAAATTAAAAATTGAAATTTATGTCAAATCTAATGAAAAGTAATCAATATGTTATTCACTAAAATTAATCACTAATAATTGGTATTAATAATGTTGTTTAAACTGTACAGTACGTAGTGAGTAAGTATAGGAAATCTCAAAAGGGGGCGTGGGGGGGGGGCAAAGCTTCCCTTTATTACATATGTCATTCAGTGCCTCGTCCCCTCCCTTTAGCAATTCCTAAATCCGCCCGCTACGTGTGCGACACTGTGCGTTACAATAATTTTAATTGGAAACTTAGAGATACGACGCCTGTGGGTATATAGATGTGTGTACGTCGCGCGCCCCGTACACCCATCCCATTACGGTGCGGTGCGGGCGCGGGGAGGCGGATGTTCGCGCACACTCGCACGCCGAGTTAATCACGGTGCGTACACGCGCGCGCAATGGGTTCGTTGCACGCGGCAGTTCCGGTCGGCGGCGAGGTGCGCGCCTTTTGGCCACGCCAAAAAGGCGATCCGCCTCTTTTCGCGGCCGACGTGATCAAAAACGGGGTAGAAAAAAAAAAGAATATTGAACGGGGAAAAAAATTCTCCTCCGTTTCGTGCATACAATAATATACACGCTCGCCTCCGCGGCGAGTGCATTATGCACCGCGGTGCACTGCAGCGCTTGCACTAAGCGTCGTCTCAGAATGAAAACGTTCTAAATCAATTTTTTTGAAAAATGGTTGTTTCGCATATTATTATTTAATATCTTTTGTTGTATAATTCAATCACGAACTCGTATCGATCCGTTGATTGTTCGATGAGATACAGAGAATGAAAAGGTTCTAATTCATACGCGAATGATAGATACGGGCTAACTTAAAAACGTTCTCCTGAACAATTACAAAAATTACGTTAGAACCTTTTCATTCTGAGACGACGATAGGTATATGGGACGTCGTACACAGAGACGGACATCATGCAGATGGTATACGGTAGGTATACCATAACCGTGTGTGCAGTCACCCCTGCCCGCGTATACCCGTGGGCAGTGTATACAATATTATTATATCCGTATACCATATATAATAATATTATGTTATTATTATTACGCGTTCTGTGTGGGTATGCTTGCAATGCGGTACAACATTTTATAACATATTATGTAGGTACTTATGCCGTGCAACGCACACACCTGAGTGAGATAAGTGTGCAGTGTATTACAGGTATATAATATTATGTGCGTGCAGTGCGAGGAAGTGAGACAAAAAAAAAGTATGTGAAACAAATCGTCGTCCGCGTTGTCGTCACGACAAAAACTATGTACGCACAACGCACGTATGATGTGCAGTATAGGTATAATATTATTATAATATACACGAAACGCCAGAGAAAAGAATGGAAATGGAGGAGAAGAAAAAACGAGCCCGTCTACGTTAACGCGTTAACGCGGCCGTTGTGCGTGTAAGTATGCCAACACATTAGATTATTATTATATTATGATTTGGCCCGTTCGTTGAAACCGGTTGTCGAGTTCGCAGGGACGATTATGTTGCCCGGTCTGAAAGGTGCAATATGCGATATGATAATATCATAATGTACAACGGGCCCGACGAAAACTGCGAGGTCGCCTTACCGGTCGCCTCTGCGGGGGCGGTGGATGGTGGTCACTATCATAGGCGGTCCTACGGGTGCAGCCTCTGCAGCCTGTGCTGCACCTGACATTTCAACTACCACTTTATTTTATTGGTTGAAATCATATAAATATTCATAACTCATAAGGTAGATATTTTATAATTTATATATCTTTGTTATTTCACGATCTATTATAATATAATAAATGAACTAATATAATAGATGAACTTAGTTGTTAGTTGCAGTGTTGGGTAGTAACGTAACGAAAATAACAAATTACTGCAGCGAATTTACTATTGCAGTAGTCAGTAACGCTGTAGTAATTTCATTATATTATTTTTAAATGTTCTTTTCCACGTTGTTAAAATAAGTTATGAAGTAGAGTGCATGACATAACTAAGGGTTAGGATATTCGAGAAAAATTTAAAATCAATAAAATGTATATTTATTATTCTGAAAGTTTTAGATACTAATGATGAATATTACAAAATATGCAGGAATTGTACGCATTTTATTATTACATTAATCCATTATCAATATAGTTTACCTACATAATCAATGTCTTACTATATACCTATTGGCTATTATAGGTACTTATTATATTCGTTATGGACTGAATTTGTCTTTAAATTTTGAAAAAGTAACGTGATAAAAATAATGTCGGGTAACGGGGGTCTGGTACAAAACATCGACAATCAATATATCGATGAGTTGAAATGTCGACGCTCGAAACATCGACAGTATAAAATGTCAACGGGTTATTAAATCGACGAGTTCAAATGTCGACTTGTCATATATCACAGTACAAATTATTCAAAAAAAAAGATTACATTTTATAGTTAACGTGAGAT
>NC_042493.1:119835525-119838045 GCF_005508785.2 Acyrthosiphon pisum
AAGTGACCAGCCGATGTCATATAAAAGTATACCAAAAATGATAAAAGAAATAGCCTTTAAAGATTGGGTTTAACTTTTTATTTTTTAAGTTATGGGCAAACTTTTTTATCAAAATCATACATATCACGCATTTGTTTATGTATTTTCAAAAGTTTTTAACATTTTTATGTATTTTTTTTTATTTTAAAGCTATTATAATTGTCCTATAAACACTCCAAAATACGCAATTGAACCAGAAATGCACTAATTATTTTTATTAAATTAAAAAAGTAGAAAAAAGTTGGCAAAAATTATAATTTTTTAAAGGAAATCGTGTATTATTCCAAAAAATGTATTACTTGGTATGGGATTTTTGTTTTTTGTATTATTCTGCTGAATTTCACTGAATAACACGTTAATATACCTAGAATACCTTGAAAGTTTGGTTTTCATAATATATTCCTGTTAATCGTCACAATCTTAGTTTTCCTAATATTGAGTCGGTTAATTGGTCGTCATTGGTTTAATTGTATACTATTCGGTAAACTTTAGTTGTTATATAATACAAAACACAAAAACTCATAGTTAATAATAAATTATTTGGAATAATGTACAATTTCCTTTTAAAAATACTAATTTTTGCCAACTTTTTTCTCTTTTTTTTAAATTTAATAAAAATAATTAGCACATTTCTGGATTTCAGTTGATAGGACAATTAAATAGCTTTAAAATGAAAATAAAATTACGTCAAAATGTTGAAAAGTTTTTAAGATACATAAACAAATGCGTGATACGCATGGTTTTGATAAAAATAAGTTAATTGCAGCTCATTACTAAAATAATAAAAGTTAGATTCAATCTTTAAAGGGTATTTCTTCATCATTTTTGGTATACCTACTTGCATATGACGTTGGCCGGTCACTTCACTCTGGAACACATTGTATATTATTTAATATTTTTTTTTTCGTAAAATGGCCTCATTTAAAAAATATTAGGTATATAGGCACATAGCAATAAGTAATGAATAATGTATTTTATTTTATATATCATTTTATTTATAAATTATAATTTACAAGCTTTTTTCCTTGCTAAATAATCATCGATTTTTTTTTTTAGGTGATTTATTTAGTGTTACATAGCCGATAACGAAAAAAGTAATGGACAAATTAGAGGCCCCTAAATAAATTCTAACTTTCGAGGCCCGTTGGCCATGCCCTCCCCCCTGCCCCCCTTAATCTGGGCTTGTACATACGTTATTATTATGACGACGCCGGCGACCGGAGCAGTACCCAATTCGTGCGCCACTTCTCCAACCCTTTTGATAGTTTAATGCAATACACACAGCACCGTCGACCGTTTTATATTTATTCAAAATAAATAAAAACAATCGAAATATTGTGAAACTCGGTGGTGGATCCACGGCGCATTTACCCACCTAGTCACTGTAATTTCCCCGTGTTACACACTGATTTTAGCCAAATTTTGTACTTTTGCCCCTCTTATACTTCCCCGAAATTATTAAGCCCTGGATCTGCCACTGGTGAAACTCGTTTCGTCATCATCGAAGTGTCCGCAAAAATTTAATAGAGTGTTTATATGACAGATCCACCAAAGTCCGAAAGATATTGAAAAAAAGCAGCACGTCGGCCAACTGCTGCAGCGCTTACATGTTACCGCGGTATAGCCGCAGGTTTCGGCGGTTTTGGTAATGTATGCGTGTATATTTACGATAACTATACGACATATTATATTTACGCAGGATTATCGTAGTAGTGGCTTGGGGTGGTTTTTTGCCGCAATATATTACATTCGCAGTCATAATATTACCCGGTCGACTCCTCTATGGTGTTTAAAATTGTCACTACTTAGCTACCTAAAACAATTTTAAATTTTATAAGTTTTTAACTACAAAACATTTTACAAACATTCGATATTTTGACGAAATTTGTCAAAATTCTGACTTCCGACGCTCATAAAATATTATTGTGAATTTGTCAAATTTTTAAATTACACTAATAATAGGTATCTTATGAGTAACCTTGTGAGTAACCTTGCACAAAGACACAAAAAATAAAAAAATAAAAAAAATACTTTATTGCAAATCAATACATTGATTTCTCTGAGTGTATAATTTAAAATATTTTTATTGTAATATTTAATTTCAGTTAACTTTCTGTCGTCTCAATGAAAACAGGAAAATTGAATTAAAAGTGGACCATATAGTTACTATTACCAAGTTCAGGGACAAATGCATATATTTTCAAAACGAAATTCCTGTTATTTCGTCGTTTATTCGGCCAATTGGATAGAGATACAAATAATTAGTTATGATGATTCTTTCTGGCGTGAAAAAATGATTGAGAAGTTAAAAGTGTAATATTGAACAAGATTTTTTTAATTTATAGTACCTAATTGGATTTTTACGTAATTACATAAGCATAATATCAAATTTTATTTTCAGTTTTTATACAGAATGCCTTCTTCCAGAAATAGTTAATCCCCAGTACGGAAAGAGGATGTTGGTAGATGATATTTTAGATC
>NC_042493.1:119838145-119838989 GCF_005508785.2 Acyrthosiphon pisum
GGATCATTATTCATTACAACTTATAAGTCTTGCAGTTACTCTTGTGTCGAAATGTCGACTTAAATTAACTAATATATTATATTATTTTTATTAATTATTATAACATAAATACTATATAATAATATGTGTATTATTATTATAGCAACAAATGTAAATTAAATAAAGATATTATTTAATTTTTTTTTTTTTTTTTGGTACTTGTGCGTTATCGCGCCTACCTCGCGCCATATATATGTTATCGCGACTACCTCATATTATGGATTATTGCGAGGCCGAATGTTATTTAATTATTGGAAGATTAATAGCATATCGATAATAGATTTAAAATAATATATAATTTTTTTAATTCTAAAAGCCTTTTAATAATAATATCATAATATTATTTTATTATTCCAAGTTTAATATTATATGCATAACACTTACATAATATTATTTTTCATATAATTATTTGATGTCAATAAGATATTAGTTTAAAAACATTATTTTTAAAACAATTATTTTACAACAAATTATTATTTATTTTAAAATATTATTATTTTAATGAAATAATAATATCATTACAATATTATCATTACGAAAATGCTATCTGGGAGCCAATTAACTACGAGTATATTATGATTTTCAGGAAGCAAGACCCTTTTGTTGTCGTTGAAGGTGATGAAAGGTAGTTTATTAAATAAATATGTAGACAGATGAAATATTCTATGTGGTTTATTAAAATGTTCTTCAGTAAAATTTACTAAGTCCAAATAATTAAATTATTACACAGTGTCGTGAAGGTGCTCGAAGTACAGTGGAGAATATACGTCTGAATACAGGCCGTCTCCGGTCTGCTTTTATAAGG
>NC_042493.1:119840432-119842768 GCF_005508785.2 Acyrthosiphon pisum
TTTTTTAATATGTAATTTCGTCCAAATTTGAACTTAAAGTGACTATAAACATAAACTGTGCTTATGTATTTCTTAGAATTTTTGGTAACAGAATTAAATATTTACGTGGAATCTTGTTTCAAATTTTCAATCCTTAGATATAAAAGTTGAACATTTTATAAATTTTTAACTACAAAATAATTATTCAATTTTAAATTTGATAAATTTTGTCAAGATTTTAACTTCAAATGCTTATAAAAAAATTTTGTGCGTATGTATTAGTAATATTTTTCAACTGATATTGTAACAATATATCAGGAGCTTTGTATTAATTTTTACACTTTTTGGCCCAATAGATAAAACTTTATTGATATTTATAGAAAAAAAAACTAAAAAAATTAATAACTTACAATGTCCGTAAACAGCTCAAAAAGAGTCAAATTATTTTCAAAATTTTATCGTATAGGTATAGAAAATGCTAATATAAACATTCAGTGAAATTTTCAAGTTTCTACAGTCATTCGTTTTTTAATTACAACAAAATAAGAAAATCATTGCATAAGAAATCGAGTGAATAACAAATGTTGTAAAAATATGAATTTCAAACGCTCATAAAAATTTAATTTGAGTTTCTTATAGACATTTTTTTTTGATAAAGGTAGATTATCCTATAAGGAATCTTGTATTACATTTTAAAATCTTTGATTTAAAAATAAAAATTTTTACGGATTCTTAACTCAAAATAATTTGCTAATTTTCGTGATTTTTCCATATTTTTTCAATTTTTGAACTTTAAATGCTTATAAAAAAAAACTGTGACCAAGAACTTTTAATATTTTTCATCTGCCTTTGAAACAATATACTTGGAGCCTTCTATTAAATTTTCAAGCTTTTTTAATCAACAAATAAAATTTTATTGATATTTTTAGAAAAAAAACTAAAAAAAAATGAAAACTGACAATGTCCGTACAGAGCTCAAAATATTTTGAAAATGTTAATGTGTATAGAAAATGCAAATATAACCATTCAGTCAAAATTTCATTTATGAAGTTACACCAAAAACCAAATTCAATTTTAAGGAAAATCGATTTTGCGTAAAAATTCCCGTTTTTCCTTAATTTTTCTTTGGTTTTTCTTGGCGCTTTTGAAAATTACTTGTGAATTTTAAATTATTACCTTCCCAATGCACCAACGATATTCACTTTCCAATCGAACAAGATACTGAAGTTAAAATCGAAGCATTATTTCGACTACTTATCGTGTACACAGACACAAAAAAAAAATTAAAAAATAAAAAAAAAACACACATCATTGTAAAATCAATACATTCATCGTTCCACTCAGAATCTAAAAGCAGGTAAGTGGATGTCGCTCTGCTGTACAATAGGTTACAAGTGGGTCATTGTATAATGGGTTATACAATAAAATTAGCGTTAGAAAATAAAATCCCATTTTTAGCGTTTTTTCGTAATTTTTTGCTGGTTTTTCCCGTTCATAAATAACTATTGAGAAAATCAGAAAATGACCTCTCTAAAGTTTCATCTTGATCCAATTTGCTAAAAGATAAGGTACTATATATTGAAATCGAAGCACTCCTTCTGGTAGAAATTTTGTATACCAACAGGATATAAAAACGAAAAAAAAATAAGCACCATTGTAAAATCAATAGCTTCCTCGCTCCGCTCAGAATCTAAAATATGCAAATGCAACAACTTTACTGCCCTAATTATTATCGTACGTCTGTAACAACATATAATTTGATTATTATAATTATAACATGATAATATCATATTATTATTGTAGGCCGCCAAACCGTTATTATGCATCGGGACGATGAGTGACGGTGAGGCTGAAACGCATAATAGGTGCATACGTTACCCACTGTAAAATCGAATTTAAATAGAATTGAATAAGGTAGGTACGCGAATGCCACACGAATCTGTTCGGAAATCTGTTCGAACGACTAATCATTAAATTCGCCACTGGAATTTCACAAATTAATGTTGTACCTATATTAAAATAAAAGAACATAAGACATCGTACCTACGCGTATTAAATATTTCAATAATACAAATAGAAGAGTACTTTCGATATTATTTTAATAGCAGGCGTCAGGCATGTAGGTCTATTATTATGATATATTGATACGACAATACGAAAAATCACGTGGAACGAAAATACAAGCCCACTCATCAACCTTTACACTTTACCGGTATCGGTCACACGCCGTGAAAATATTTTTTCTGCTATAGGTATACATTAATCAAACACGGTAGTACGGTACTGGCAATAATTGAAACGTATTTGGAACAAAATGAACGAAAAAAACGTAAATTGATAAGAATGTCGTTTACTGT
>NC_042493.1:119842818-119844611 GCF_005508785.2 Acyrthosiphon pisum
TACGTCTCGTCTCGTTTTTGTGAGTGTATACTATGCGTCACGAGCTAACCTACTCTCACTCCTCTGCATCAACCCCTGCAACAAACCAACCCCGTGTCTGCGTGCGCGTATCGTATATACTATACATTCCGCGCACACGTCGGTAATACCTATACAATATTATATTGCATTATATAAAATGGGAGAACTAAAAACGATTTTACGTAACACGGACTACCACGAAATTTGCTAACCCATCAAGGTATAACGCATTATATATAGTACGTCACTCTACCGGACACGGCCGAACCCCTGTTAAAAAAAAATTGTCGACATATAATTCGATAAGCACCGCACCTTACGACGTAGCACCTCGCGCGACGCAGCACCAACCCCTTTCGGTCGATCCCTACTCGCGGTCTCCTCTCGTCGTAATGATATCACCAGTGGAACAGCGACGCGATACATATATATTACACATATTATAAAATTTGATAATTACATATAATGAATTATATTATACGCACATTAATCGTATGTATAACGATATTTATACACACGCTGTTATATAGGTACGCGTATAAACGTCGGCGCATGCGGTCAACCGGCATCCGATATTTTAATGCTATACGCGCACAACTCTAAAAATATAATTTAACATACATTTTATTATACCAATTGTATCGTTTTTCGGACGGATACTTTTTTCCACCCCGTGCGTTCTCTGGCACTCTAAAAAATGCATCGTAATTCAATTTATTCTACACCGCCCCACCGATATTATACACCACCAGCCGCCGTATTGCTGCTGTTTCGGTAATGGTCGTCGGCCAGCAACGGTGAACAACAAACGCATAGCTAAAAAAACAATGCGTTTAGGCATACACAATATTGTTAGCTGGTATATAACAGATATTATGTAATAATACATATGTATAATAATAGGTAATGCATGAAACGCCGATCGTATATTTTACCGTACAATATTTTTATGTATATATAGGTGGACCTACGTGGACGGAGCATAATATTATTGTTATACACACGAGTCGGTGAATATTTAGTCGTATAAGTATGGGTTATGACGTCCCGTCAATATATTGCGAGCTAATAACGTATCGTTAATACGCGTATACATAATTACACATACACACACAATAAGATATAACATATTATAATATATTGTTTGACTCGAACTTGGAGTGGAAATAATTTGCCTAGACGAAACTACCGACGAGTCTAAATGTATGTATGAGTGCATGTAAGTATCTGCGTGTGTGTGTGAGTTGTCCGAGTCGGGTTCGTGGTCTGTACGTCAAAAAAAACGCGGTACAACCGGTTTGAAATATTTTTTACAAGACCGATTTACAGTACACGCGTGTGTTTGTGTTTATATGTATATACGTTCCTATGTCGTATATAATATAATACGTGTACATATTGTGCAGTGCGTGTAAACTAGAAAGAATTCCGCGTGCGCAAGAGCGGTCTTAAAAAAAGAATTATAGACGGCAAGGCTACGCGTATAAAATTCGTAAAATGAGAAACGCGTGCGGGGGCGACCGTGTACAAAACTGCAAATTAAAATATCACTGGTCTCGAAAAAATAATATATACGGCGAAAATACGGTTAGAACAGTATATTTATGTATAGCAATATTATACGTATAATATTATAGGGTATAGTTAGATAGTAAGATTAGGTTTTTTTTTTTTTTAACCACATTTTTCGAGTTTTTTTCCTAAGCAATTTTATTACACGCTCGTAAACGCCCGCGCCATACGAAACAAGTCGCGATTAGATGCAACAAGTG
>NC_042493.1:119845144-119847480 GCF_005508785.2 Acyrthosiphon pisum
TATATAGGTACGCGTAGTTATCGCCTCGGCCGATCTGCAGAGTCTCTCCGTCCGTCCCCCAGTCTATATCACTCTCTCTCATGGAATTCAATTTGTGGTCTTGGAGACGCGTATAGTCGTGGTGTGTGTGTGTGTATCCGCCGCTCGTATATTACACATTATATTATTATATTATTATTATTATTATTATTATACACGATGATAATAATATATTATACGACTACAACTTTACTCTCGTCCGACGGCCAAACATTTTTCGGTTATATTTTGTTGTGTTTTCGTCATGTTTATACCATACGATAACCAAACATATTACATATGTATGTAAACCTATATAATATATTATATACATAGATATGTAGTGCACATATTGCATATAACTATATAATGTCACATATACACGAAGCGATAAATAAATAAAAGTATACTATTATATTATTCAAACTATAGTTGAAATATTTCTCTAATAAACTCGTGCAGTCTTTGGCCCAGTCGATCGGACGTTTTTTATTAGTCCAGTAGCTAATATAATACAATACAATCAGATAACGTATAACTAACTAGTATATAGCGGCGTATAACTAGAATTTTATCGAGGAGATCTATAACGAAATAACGTTAAAATATTTTAGCAAATGAGTGGTAACTTTTTGTCGTAAAATTCATCCCGTTAGAAATCATTATTTTAACCCTATTTCACTGCCACAATATTCAACAGTATATAATATATTATAAAATTTACCCAATGGTATAATGAACTAAACTATATTATATCCGACTTAATCCTATATTCCTATGCACGTTTATGGATATATAATAACCAAGGTGTAACGGGTAACGAGCTAACCAGAGCTACACAAAATTTAATGCATTCGTGTGGTTTTTTTTTTATTTACAATTTTATTAGAGGAAACGATTAAGTTGGATCTACATATTTTGTTTTACAATATAATATACTATTCAAATTTTTGTGCATTTTTACATTTAAACATCTGTGTAGTGCATAATATAAGATATTATATTTTTTTTGCATTTTTCTTTAATTTATTTAAACAGTTTGTCAATTTTGATCAGCCTTTGGGACATCCTGCTATATATCATTGTTGAGTTGAATAATAATATTTTTAATTTTATTTTAAGATTGTTTTTTCAGCAAATTAAATGTCCAATAAAAATATTAATAACATGTCATTTTATTGACAGCTGGTCCTTACATTCACGAGTTTTGGAAGTCACTGAAGTACCCGAATCACAAACTTCTATAAATGTAGTGAGCAATTTAAAACCCGTTCTTAAAACCTGGGATATTGAAATTAAAGTGATGGCTTTTGTTTGTGATAATGCTGCGAATATGGTTAAAGCGATTAATGATATGAATAAATTTAATCTGGTAAGGTGCACAGCTCATTCAATTCAACTATCTGTAAATGCTGGTCTTAAAAATGATGTTACCGAGGTTTGATTTGATTAATAAGTTAAGAAAGATAGTTGGATACTTTAATAGAAGTTCGTCAGCTCAAAGTGAATTGGAAAAGGAACAAGAGAAATATGGACCAAAAAATAAATCAGTGCAAGATTGTGTCACAAGATGGAACTCTACATGCAATATTATAGAAAGTGCAATAAAACATAGATACTCAATCAATTCCGTCATATCTAATATATATTATATAATATGTAGGTACTTATTTAGTTCAGGTGCTGTGCAGAGATCGCGAAAACGGCAGCCACTATACGCACACGCCGAGACCGAGCACGACACAAAGGTCTCGTAAAACAAAAAATATCAAAAAAAATCGGAATGTAGCATGGAACACATTTAGGAATGACTCGAGTCGTGAAGTGTATATATATCTCGCAAAAATACGTCTTCATTTCGCATCCGATTACGATCCGTTCCAGGGGGTTGAGTTACGAGAGGTATACATATTACATAATGTCCCGCGCGCGCATAATTATACAATAAGTATCGTCCCATCCGTGCACTCGCCGACTTATCTCTAACCGTGCAGTCTCCCTCGCCGAGTCGTGGTAGGCATATATTACTACTAAGTAGTAAGTATTATTATTATTAAGTACCTTAATCTGTGCCACTGTTTGGAAATTCGGAGGCCACCGTGGCCGCTTGCACTCATTATAATTATACCATCCGACGATGATCATCGCTATACGACAAACGCAGTGGCGTAGCCAGGGGGGGTTTTGGGTGTTTGAACCCCTCCCATTGACATTTTCCCTCCTGATAAATATATTGTTTATAGGGTTTGGGACTGCTTGCAAGTTATAAATTTGTCTTATGAAATGGTGAAATTATATACAAAGTTTGAATTGGCATA